>NC_058059.1:27634470-27726970 GCF_020085105.1 Siniperca chuatsi | reverse complement strand
CATGGAATAAATCAGAAACAAGCCACAACAACATCAACAAATCAACACATGGGCGACAGGAAGTGCAGAAATCCAGCAGGGAAACAAAGCTGATCAGCCACAAAGAAAGTCAACTCAAACAGGGATCCAGTGCAGCTGATTTCCACTCACTTCATTTAATACGCTTCATTTTTTTGTACACTTGGACATGACCCCCCTTTTGGTGGAGATGTCTGTTTATATAGACAGAAAATGAAATTGCTGCCACATCAAGGTTTTGGTTTATTGCTTTAATGCACACAAAGAAATGAATAAATAGATACTTTGGTAGTAGGTTAGTTCTGTCTATATATCCAAATTAGTAAACAAATAATAAACACTGTGATTGATTGGTTCATTATTTGTCCTACATATACAAGTATATAAAAGTAATGAACAATGTCATTCATTTTTCTACAAATGTGAAGCTTTTCAATTCAATTCAATTTATTTATATAGCACCAGTTCATAACAGAAGTTATCTCAATGCACTTTTCCTACAGAGCAGGTCTAGACCGAACTCTTTATAATATTATTTACAGAGACCCAACAAATCCCACCATGAGCAAGCACTTGGCAACAGTGGCAAGGAAAAACTTCCTCTTAAAAGGAAGTTTTTCTCTTAGTCTTTTGAACAGCCTGTTTCTTTTACTTAAAGCTGAGATATTTTTAACTTTAATTGCTTGATCGGTATGGAGCTCTCAGCCCTGACAACAGCCAACATTACCTCCTCTAGAGAAAATGAGGAAACTTTAGTAAATGTATCTATCAGCAGCCACACCCAGACCTCCAGCCTGCACAGTACCGTACAGACAGCAAACATAGAGACTACAGAGCTGTCCATGGATAGAGTCGGAGGTGAAACTACTCTGTAGGTCGTTTTTCAAGTGAGAGGAAGCTCTTTGACATAAAGGACGACACCACGTTAAAGATGAAATACGGTGGAGCTGATGAACAAGGCTTCGCCCTCGCCGACCCGACATAAAGCCAGAGGAGGGTGGAGGTCAGAGAGGACGGATTTATGATCGCCTCCAGCAGCAACAGCTACACCGACAAAATGTTAGAGTCCATCTACAGACACAGACACACACACACACACACACACACACACACACACACACACTGCTCAACTGTCCTCCAATGGCACACTGAATCACTGCCAGCTACAGACCCTGACCTCTGACCTCCCTGTGGAGCAGGGGTAACTGGACAGAAATGAGAGAAGACAGTTATGGTTAGGACCATGATTTGTATTAATAGCAATAGCTATAGCTTTAGCAGTAGTTTCTGTGTTATTAATAGCATCAATAGCATATGGTAAGGCCCTCTTATTTATCCATTACAGCCATGTTTCTGTGTCTTCACATCCGCCAAGTGCTTGCTCATGGTGGGACTTGTTGGGTCTCTGTAAATAATATTATAAAGAGTACAGTCTGGACCTGCTCTATAGGAAAAGCGCAATGAGATAATTTCTGTTATGAATTGGCGCTATATAAATAAATTGAATTGAATTGAATTAGCATTAACATTAGCATTAGTGTGTGTGTTAAGATTAATATTAGCATAAGCATGAGAATTTCCTTTAACATTAAATTTGCCTGATTGTTAGTACTGGAATAATATTAGCATTGGCTTGGGTATTATTATTGGCATTAACTTTAGCATTAGTGTGTGTATTAAGATTAATATTAGCATTAGTGTAAGTATAAGCATTGATATTTGATTCACTTAATTAATATTATTATTAGTAGTATTAGGATTAGCATGAGTATTTTCATTAGAATTAACGTTAAAATTAGTGTTAGTATTGGCATAAAATTTGCATTAGCATTAGGCTGCCTTTAGTATTATAATTAGCATTAGTATCAGAATTAATAATAGTATTGGCATGAGTATTATCATTATCATTAGCATACTTTTAATGCTAATTAGTATTCATTATCATTAGTAATTTTAAGGTAACAGTTGAATTATAGTTATATTATTAATAATATGAATATTGGCCTTTCGTTAGAAATTAGTGGTAGTTGGATGAAAATGTCATAAATATGACATATTTTAAAATATGTGAGCATAAATTATAGTTTAAAGAAAAATACAAAATAATAAAACAAATAATTGCTATCCATATTAGAGATGAAAAGTATAGTGTGTATAGTGTAATGCGATAATAACAATCATTCATTATCATTATCAGTATAATGATATTTGATATTCTTAGACTTGTTTTATTCAAATCTAGACGCTCATGTTTTTCCCTGTCCTACTTAAAATGACTATTTTTGATATTTTATTAAAAACTACAAGAGGAAGATTTATATGCATAACCCTCTTTTAATGCTGTTCCTCAATAAAGAGAATTATTTTCTCCAGTTTGTAAAAACTGATTGATGGTGAGATAGTGAACTATAAACAGGAAGCGATGCTAATGGACTGTAACTCAGCGAGCTGCAGCTCCTCGGCAGGACGCAGCGAGTCATTAGGGTAAGTTTAGACATGACTGAGCTGGGTGATCAAAGAAAACAACCGCGTCGCTGCGATGATCTGATGATGCTGCAGAATATCACACACACACACACACACACACACACACACACACACACACACACACACACACACACACACACACACACACACAATCAGCTCACAGGATATTTGGCCTCATTGCAGTATCAAGTCCAATAATGAACCAAAATGTAATTCTACTGACAGTCAAATTAAGTCAAGCAGAAGAGCAGTGTGTGAGTGTGTGAGTGTGTTACCGTTGATGCTGCTCCTGTCAATCAGGTTGGTGTCAGACGGCCAGTAGGTGTGGTCTCCCCCTCGACCTGGAGGACCAGAAATAAACAGGAACATCAGGAAGGAACAAAAGAAAGAAAGAAAACAGTGGGATGAAGAAGGAAAAGCTGAGAGTCCATTTGCAGATGAAGGCTGTTCAGGCCGGTTAGAGAAACAATCAAGACAATTAAGCTGAGTGGATGGGATTAAGAATGGGGACATCATCCTCCTACAGAGCTAGCTAGCTACCTAGCCTATGGGCATAAAAAACACTAAGTTAACTGCTCCTAGCAAGTGCTACCACAGCTTCCGTGTCACCTGAACATGACATCAATGGGAATGCTATGCCACTCGGCTCCAGCAAACATAAACACAATCAAAACAAATCAATAGTTTGTTTTGTAGATCAGAGTGAAATAAATGTAGCACATGTATGCCACATCACATCAGCCATTGTGCTACTAGGGTCCACCAGAGCCAGACCAGGCTAGAATGGTGAACCAGCCAAAACTGGGCTTTTGAGTTGAGTTTGATTTTGCATGTTTTCCCTGTAGTTGAATAGTATTCTATTTGATCTGTTGTGCTAATGAGTATGCTGCTTCATGCTTTATATATTATAGATTGTTTTCTGTTTTTCTAATGCTTTTAGTTCTGTTTCATTCCTCTTTATTCCACATTTCCAACACTGGAGGAGGAAATTAGAAGAGGAAGTCAGAAACAGATTATCACAGAGGCTGCCAGAGAACAGAAAGATTTTCAAAACCTCTACACTGTCGCTTCCTTCAGGAAAATGAATCTAAAGACCTCCACATCTCAAATTAACTTGAAGCCAGACAGGATTCATATTTCCCCCGTATTTTACAGCTGAGAGCGGGTTTCTTCCTCTGCCACCATCCAGCAGCAGCTGCTCAGCTTTGGTGCCTGACAATATGAACCAGATTAGATGCTTTCAGTTTGCAGTTTGAAGCTACAGAAACTAGTGTGATTAAGGCTGGATTCTGAAAATACACACACTTCTCTTTCTTGTCAGTCTGTCTTTGTGTGCGCATTAAACAGTGAGTATATCTATGTGTGTTTGTGTGTGTGTTTACAGTGTAAGGTCCACAGTGACACGGTAGAGCATCAATCTTCCCTCCTCCCCTGACAACACTGATTTATATGGAGAGGGACCGCAGTGTGTTCATGTGTACATGTGCACATACCACACACACGCAGACACACATCTGTCAGTGACAAACAGAACCATTTAACACCCTGACACCGGAGCTCAGTCTCTCTGGTTCAGCGTCTCAATGCCTGAATCGCTTCACTGCACTTCCAGCTGCACTGAAAATTCCCAGAATGCATTTGTAGAAAGCAGTGAGCACTATGGACGAAGAGGGTCTGAGTGCCATAGGGACCACCTTCATATATTCTCCCATAAAACAGATTAAACTTTATAGACTCAATTTAAATTTACATTTCCAGCAAAGTGACTTCTATCGAACCATATACAATCTAAGCTTATGATGCAACAATTCATAAGCTTTCAAACACTGAAAAATCCAGGTTTGTGTCAAATTATAAAAGCTAGCTAATTTAGTTATTCACATGTCTAAATGTGCTTTGTGAACTTGGAGAAGGATTATGTCCATGTCCCTCAGGGTATCTTGTAAGGGACTTTGGGAAATAGTGAATGCCCCCTTCAGATGGCGACTGAGTCAAAAGGGTCCAATTGTAGACCTTATGCAGGACGTTCAAGCTCATTCTCTGTGCACACGGTTGTCCCTTGTCTCCCTTTCTTTTTCTTATTTTAATCGACAACATCTCTAAACACAACCAAGAAGTGTACAGTGTCCAGTTTGGTGATCTCATTTTAGCATTCTGACTTTATTCTCAGAATTCTGACTTTAAACTCACTGCTCAAACACCACATGTGGCCCTAATCCTCTTCCGTAACATTCCCATCAGTCTCAGCTGATGTGTTTAGTGCTAATGGTAATGATTACACATGCTTAGCGTCAGCATTTTAGCATTGTCATTGTGAGTGTGTTAGCATCATGGATGTGGTTAGCATGCTGAAATTAGCATTTAGCTCAAAGCATGACTGTAGACTCTTAACCTTGTTAGCTGATGATGTATTGTTGTTGGTTTAAGTGCACAGAAGCAGTTTGCTGGTGTGTGCTATGGGCATCAAATGATGCAACACTACTTGATGATTTCTGTGCATTTAATCATCAATCTGTTTCAGATTCACTCATTACACTTTAAATTCAAAGACTTTGAAAAATATATAATCAAACATTAAAAACTACAAAATCGTCTGTCATGTTCTCGGAGCTGCTGTCAGATTTCAAAGTTTAGTGAAGCAAATTAAAAAAGTTTTGAGCATTCATTAGCATCATGTCCCCTTCTGCTTGCTGTGTCTGATGAATAGAATCAGAGAACAGAGTATAAATTATTTCTGAGTTAATTTGATTAACTTAAATATGGTAAACAGCTCTTTTCCATCACCTCTCATATGTCTACAGTAATAATTACAAAAACCTCTTCTTCCCGTCTCACTCTCCTCGCCACAGCCAGCAATCACATACATTGCATTTCCTTCAGGAAACATATTTTATCTAGGTGTCTCTGTGAATCAGGTACAAAGCATGGTGATCTGAAGGTGTGAGCAAAATATATAACTAAAATAATAAATTAATAAATTAAAATGAAATAGAGATATCAGGAAGACCAAAGATAAATTAAACATAACAAGAACAGAACAGGCAGTCTGTGTTTTCCCTCCAGTTTTGATTGTTGGTCCTCCCTTGATTGTTTGCACCTGTGTCTCGTTATCTCATCTCCCCTAGGGTATTTAGTCTTGGTCTTTTCTTTGTTCAGTGTTGGATCATCGTTGTACACATGGTGTTGTTCCTGCTAAGCGTATCTACCGTGCGTTTGTATTGGATTTTTTTGTTTTCCCGTGGACCTTGTTTGTATTTTGGATTCTTGGATTCTGGATTTTTGGATTTGGCCTGCTCCCCTGTGAACTGTGTTCCCACCTTTGACTCACTCCCCTGCTTTCACCTATGCTAGCCGGTACTTATCTGCCTTTTGTCTGCTCATTACCTGTCTGCTTACTGTTCTGCCTGTACTTGCGTGCATACCACCCCACAATAAACACGGTAGTCATCCGGCTACTTTTCCCTGAGACTGCTTCCTCGTCATCTGCTTTTGGGTCCGCTTACCTCCATACAGCACCCCTTATGACAGAATAATCCAACCAAACATGGACCCAGCAGGTAAAAACCCGGAGGTAGCACCCTATCACTTAACGCTAGCTAACCGAGAGATTCTGCTAGGCCAGCATGAACAATTACTCCAGACTCTGACAGACAGCAAACAGGCCATGGTTTCCCAAATCGCACAGCTAACCCAGCAGGTCTCCCGACTCACCACCCAGCTCTCAACAGCCGGCACCACCTCGCCTACAGATCCCGGTCACTCTCCACTACCCACACGGATCACTTCTGCTACTAGCCCTGATTGACTCAGGAGCGGTGGACTCTTTGCTGGATCGCTGCAGCCCCCAGGCCCTGGACTCTTTACTGGATGGCAGCAGCCGTCACTCCCTGTCTCTGCTGGATGGCAGCAGCCGTCACTCCCTGTCTCTGCTGGATGGCAGCAGCCGTCACTCCCTGTCTCTGCTGGATGGCAGCAGCCGTCACTCCCTGTCCTCGCCGCCGCTGGACAGCAGCTCCCTGGACTCTCCGCCGGACCTCAGCAGCCCCCTGGACCCCCTGCTGGATCGCAGTTGACTTCTTTCCCGGCTGGATCGCAGCAGTCCCCTGAACTCTCTGCTGGATCACAGCCGACTCATTTCCCGGCTGGATTGCAGCAGTCCCCTGAAATCTCTGCTGGATCGCAGCCGACTGCTTTCCCGGCTGGATCGCAGCAGCTCCTTACTCCCAGGCCTGAGGTTCTGAAGACGGCGCTATGTCCGGAGGTCCAGTCGCCAGCGGCATGTCCTGCTGTCCCGGCACCATGTCACGATTCCCCGACAACGACACCAAGTCCTGTTGTCCAGTTGCCGGTCCCATGTCCTGCTGCCACGCCAGTTCCAATCCTTGCTGGGTCGCAGCAGCCCCTTGCTCCAGTCCCTGCTGGGTCGCAGCAGCCCCTTGCTCCAGTCCCTGCTGGGTCGCAGCAGCCCCTTGCTCCAGTCCCTGCTGGGTCGCAGCAGCTCCTTGGTCCGGAGCCATCTCCAGCCGTCCAGCCGCCGGCTCCCTGTGCCGAGGCCCAGCCGCCGGCTCCCTGTTCCAGGTCTAGCCGCCTCGTCGCCAGCTCCCGGTCCTGCTGCCTCGCCTCCCTGCCTTGATGTCCTGCCGGCTCCATGTCCAGCCATCCAGCCGCCGGCTCCCTGTCCCGAGGCCCAGCCGCCAGCTCCAGATCCAGCTGCCTCACCACCCTGCCTTGATGTCCCGCCGTCGCCGGTTCCAGGTCCAGCCGCCTTGTTGCCAGCTCCCGGCCCTGCCGCATCGCCACCCTGCCTTAACGTCCCGCCGGCTCCAGGTCCAGCCGCCTCGGCGCCCTGCCTTGACGTCCCGCCGGCTCCAGGTCCAGCCGCCTCGGCGCCCTGCCTTGATGTCCTGCCGTCGCCGGTTCCCCGCTCTGACGTCTCGTTGCCAGTCCCCGGCCCCGCTGTACCGCCACTGGTCCCTGAGCGGATGGGCAGGCCTCCAGAAAGGGCCAGTCCTCGCCAACAGCCTCCAAAGACTCTCGGCCATTTTTTTGTTTTCCTGTGGACCTTGTTTGTATTTTGGATTCTTGGATTCTGGATTTTTGAATTTTGGATTTTGCATTCTTGAATTTTGGATTTTTGGATTTGGCCTGCTCCCCTGTGAACTGTGTTCCCACCTTTGACTCACTCCCCTGCTTTCACCTATGCTAGCCAGTACTCATCTGCCTTTTGTCTGCTCATTACCTGTCTGCTTACTGTTCTGCCCGTACTTGCCTGCATACCACCCCACAATAAACACGGTAGTCATCCGGCTACTTTTCCCTGAGACTGCTTCCTTGTCATCTGCTTTTGGGTCCAGTTACCTCCATACAGCACCCCTTATGACACTATCTGATGAGAAAAACACTTTGAAGGTGACTTAAAGATTAAAGATGATTTAGTGATGACTGAAAAATAAAAGTAGTGATGACTGGAGGATGAGACATGACAGATCATAGAAAAAAAGACTACCTTGATCATTGGCCATCTTGTCCGGATGTTCCACTGAAAGAGCAACAGAGCGTGTCAGCAAATTTCTATTCATTTCAGTTCAATTCAGTTTTATTTATATAGCGCCAATTCATAACAGAAGTTATCTCATTGCACTTTTCCTATAGAGCAGGTCTAGACCGTACTCTTTATAATATTATTTACAGAGTAAGACAGTGTAGTCCCTCATTCGTCCAGGACTGTTCCATCGTAGAAAAGGTTTCAATCGTAGTCATCTGGACACTGTTTTCAGAATCAAGACGTTTCGGCTGCCATCCGGAAGTCATTCTCAATTGTGGAAATGGTCTGAGAACTCAGAAATGTAAGCTACTCTGTGTTGCGTAAGCCCTGCCCTCAGGAAGGAGTCTTCCTGAGTTTCTGCTGTTTACCCTGCCTAGTTTCACCTGAAACTGACCTTCTTTTGTTTCCATGATGGCCCAACAGTAATCAGGCCTATTGTTTTCTGGCTGCGCCTCCCTCATCACTGTTAAGTACCTGAGCATAGCCTAGCATATGATTGGCTTTACCATGGTGATAATACACTGTGGTAGATCGTTGGCAAGTTGAATCTCAGACCACCATTTCTGTTTAACGAGGGGTTTTCTTTTTTCACAAAAATGGCTTCTTTGTCTCCTCACAAAGGCACAATGCAAATACCACCTAGAATTTTTAAAATAGCAGAAATGTAATTGTAGTGTCAATATTAATAAATCGACAATAATAGGAATGACAGCCATAGGAAAAACAATGCCAGCATCAGCAACAGAGCCAATAACAACAACTGTAGTAGCAGTTGTGGAGCAGGAACACGGGGGCAGCAGGTGGCCCACAACCACAGATCCAGACTCTGCAGCTTCTACGAGATAAATAATAATAATAAATAATAAATAAACCAAAGAACACATTTACAGAGGTCTTGATCTTCAGTCTCACACACACACACACACTCTGACAGACCTTTGGCGGTTCTGAAGTGGACAGGCTCAGACAGCGGGCCGACTCCTTTGGCATTCTTGGCCTGAATCCTGAAGTAATAAACCGTGTCAAGGTTCAAATCCACGACCTGATGGGTCAGTCGATCACCGCTGATCGCCTCCATCACCCAATCATCTATCGGCATGTTCTTATCCAGCGTGTAGTACAGGATGTACCCTGTCAGACAAGATGTTATTAATATGAGTTTTAAAAACAGGTAATATTTATATCCAGAGTGCAGTACATATCTTCAGACAGACAGATACTAAATTTATAAGTCAACATATTCTTATGCAGTTTGTAATAAAAATATTAAACATGTCAGGGAAAAACATTAATACAGCTCAAGATATCCATATTGTAGGAGCAAAAATAGCAGTTTATTTATAGCAGTTTGTTTATATTTAAATAATAATTATTATTTCAATACTTCCCATATTTTTTGGTTATAGTTCTGATTCACTGATTCTGATGGACAGCTTGGCCACTGACTGGCAAACTGGCCACAACCATTGGGGGTGTGGTATAATTAAAAAAGTTGGCAACATGGGGACGGAGGGAGTCCTAGCTTTAGTTGAGCTCAAACACGGTGTTTTAACCACCTTATCTTATCATCTGTTATCTCTCTTTTACACACACACACACACACACACACACACACACACACACACACACACACACACACACACACATTTGAATCTGACACTGTGCATTGGCCTACAACGTTTTGGTAGGATATTTGAGTTCATTTATTTTAAACAACGAATATACATATTGATTTAACATGTTGAATTTAGGACCAAAGACACCTCATATTTCCACTGTAGAACAAGACCCGAGAAAGCATGAAGACTGATATTTGAACATATTCGTGTACAGAAAGTTTCATGTAAGGAAGAACAAACAGACTTTTAGATGTAAGGTGTGAGATATAATATTTAAGAAAACATTTTTAGAGAATTAGGCAAAAAAATATAGAAGTATAATATTTAAAAATATCCGTGAGTGTATCTGTATCTGTGTATCTGTGAGTGTGTGTGTGTGTTGTGCTGTTATCCCAGCAGGGAGCATCTCATTGGTCCTCCAGGACGCTGCAGGAGCAGCAACGCTCGTTAAAACAGACGGGTTTACAGCCGGGTCGATCGCCCAGAGCAAGAGAGAGAGAACAATGGAAGAAAGTGTGTGAGTCTGTGTGTGTGTTTGGATACACAGAGCAACAACTGAATTCTCGTGTGTTGATATTGTAAGAAAATCTTTTTTGGTCTACTTTCAGACATTTTCAGACTAAATGATTAATGTCATTAATAATAATCAACAGGTTAATTGAAAATCAAAATACCTATTACCTCTGATGTGTGAATATTGTGTGTGTACAGTGAGTATACCTTAGATGAGTAGAGTAATACACCTGTGCTGATTGGTGTGTTTGTGCGAACCCCCACCTGTGATCCGACCGTTTGCCTCCATCGGCGGTTGCCAGCTAATTAAAATGGCGCGGGGTCGTCCCTCGCGACTGATCACTGTCAAATCTTTGGGGGCGGAGCTAGGAGCTGTCAATTAAGGACGGACAGGAAGAAGAGAAGGGAAAAAAAGCAGTGTCAGCACTGGTAGGATGAGATAATGGTGCAATTAGCTTCAGTTTCTGTATATCAGTTGGTTACAGTGTTCGGACGTTCATTAAGTAAGTAAACCAGCAGATGATTTCTGATGATTTTCAGATGATCTGAAAAGTAGCAAAGGTGAAGTGATGTTTAATTAGCAACCAGGGTTACCTGCACCTTTAAATGTTCATTAAAATACAACTAGTGCACATTTGGGGAAATGCAGTTGTTTGCTTTTTTGCAGAGACTAGATGAGAAGACCAATATCAAAATCATGTCCATTTACGTATGACGCTGTAGTAAGGAGACTATTACTTCTTTGCATAAAGATTGGTAGCAGGGGGAAACAGCTAATCTCCAAAGTTAAAACAAGACTAAGGTTGTTTTCGAAATCACATACTAACGTACTGCCTATTGCATACCTAATCAGTATGTACTGCATACTGCCTACTAAATGAATGATTAAGTATGCCATTACCAGCAGACTGTTCACAATGAAGTATACTCAAGCAAGACAGTAATGTGACTGCATCACATGATTGCCATTGCACAGTCTGAAGAGACACAATGCATTTTAGGGCGGTTGAGTATGTCCAGTAAGCTGTCCAGTAACCACAGCTGTGCTTTGAGCTAAATGATAACATCAGCATGCTAACATACCCACAGTGACAATGCGAACATGTTGAGGTTTAGCAGGGATACTTTTTTTACCATGTTCACCATGTAGTTCACGTGTTAGCTTGCTAACATTTGCTAATCAGCAATAAACACAAAGGACAGCTGAGGCTGATGGGAATGTCATTAATTTTGAAGGTATTTTGCTCATAAACCAAAGTGACATAAACACATTAAAATGTTGACCTGATGATGGCGTTAGATGAAAAGTCAGAGGATCACAAAAGTTATTGAAATTCATCCTGAGGGGGACATGAATGTCTCTGTCAAGTTTCATGGTAATCCATTCAATGGTTGTTGAGATATTTCTCTCTAAACCACAAAAGTGAACCTCATGGTGGCACAAGAGGAAAAGTCAGGGGATCACCAAAGTCAGTAGGATTCACGGCAATCCATCCAATAGTTGTTGAGATATTTCAGTCTGGCCCAAAGTGGTGGACCGACTGACCGGCTGACAGACCAACACTGTCATCCCTGACTGATTGAAAGTCAACAGCACCTCTAAAGCTCACTATCTAACCTGTTTTATCTCAGTTGTTTAATCTGTATACAAACAGAAAAGTTGTGGTTTTACAGGGACCATTTCTTGGCCAGGCGCAGTGAACCTATAGTAACCAATAAACCATTGGCTAATACTAAGTATGCTGCTAAATGTTTAATAACTTCAGTTTAGCTGGGTGTCAGTGGCAGGCTGTCAGATTCAAGTGCATGTCAAGTTCAAGTGTATGTCTGTCACTGGACACTAATAAGGAATGTCTACTGCATGTTATTCTAATTTATGATTAAACTCCTGCTGATGTGCTTGTGAGTTGTTAGTATTGCTCTCTGCAATACTTGAATAACTGTGCAATATCCGTGTAATACTCATGTGCAATATTTAGTTTGTTTTTCCTATTTATTATTCATACCTCCATTACTGCTGCTGCAATTCTACTTATTACTTATATTATTACATTGCATTTATACCGTATTATCATCATCAACCGGTAAACCCACTTGGTACTTCACACTTATTTTATTTTATACTTATACCCACCTGGTACTTAATTTATTTTCTGACCTGTTTTTTTATAGTATTTATAGTGTACTGTATTATATATTTTTCTGCTAGTACTTTCTCCTGTGTGCACTGATGTAAAGACGAGCTGCTGTAACAAAGAGTTTCCCTTCGGGGATCAACAAAGTATTTCTGATTCTGTTTCTCATACAATAGCTGAAGTTCCTGAGCTGACAATAATCTAACTACAGTTCAGCTAGTCTGTGGTGTGACTTTCTTGTAATCCAATAATCTGCTCTGTCTGAACTTGAGAAAATTGTGCAGAATGTAATTTCCATCACTTTCCTGAACTGCCCTGTTGTATTGCTCCTGTTGTGAAAATGTCAAGCACTCGGCCTCACAACCAGGACTCAGGGCTTTTTTCTCCTCAACTGTCACCATGGAAACTGAGTGGCAGCCAATTGGAGCTTTAGTGTGTGATGGCTGCATGTGTTTCCTGAGTTATAGATGTGATTAAAGAAAAGTTTTACATTTCTAACCAGGATAGGCCTAGAAGCTCGCATCCCAGCATTGGCAAATGAAACTGCTTGTTAAATCTGACATGACATGCTGGAGGAAATTACAAGTTCCAGCTGAGCCTATTAATGACGGTGATAAACGGAGACCTCAGAAAAATACACTGTGCACTGTCCACCTGTTGAGGAAAGTAGTGGTTCCAACTTTCAAAACTGAAATCTTCAGTTTATAATAAGTGCTACTGAGTGGTTGACTACTCAGGCTGATCTGCATCACTAAAATAGTAATCTTCACTGAAAATCACAGTTTAGATTCAAATGAGACGTCAACCACTTTCAAAACAGTGATCTCAAATCTCACAGAATTATTGTTAGCACCAATTAAACGCCCTGAACACTCACACGGGGTTGTCAAAGTATCCTGACTGCTTTGTCAGGTTGGAGGTGGGCAGAACCATGTTGGGAATTACATGAAGGCCCTTACTTAACTCTTCAAATTAAGAGCCATTGGCCATCAAATGGATTCAACATTATCTCACAGGTATATTTTGAAAGGTAGATGTTAACAGGGTCCTTCCGGTTCTAAGCCCAAAACCTGTGTGGTCCCACAGGGAAGTGTCCTGGAGCCCTTATTCTTTCTATTGCAAATGAATTATTTAAATTTGCACTCTCATGTCATCTTTCTTTGTGCGGACATTGCTGCATTGAAAATGTCACATACAGATAAAACTGTAACAGAAAATATGTTGAGTGGGCAAACGTATTCACTTCTTTGCCCACAATAAACAAGAAGAATACTTATCTGTGAGTGCGAGTGTGGGTTTTCTCAATGATGTTATAGAACCACACAGTCAGAGGAAGGAAGGTCAGGGTGGACGGATGGGTCAACAAAAGGTACGACTTTGCTGTGATAGGCCAGTGTTTGTTTCCCGCTTTCTACCCACAGTCAATGTTGGTTGACCAAGATGATTCCCCAATCTTAACCAAATGGTTATTATTGTAACCATGATGTTGATGATGTTGAAGTTCCCCTGACCTTAATGAAGTAGTAATTTCAATGCAAACAAATGTTTTTCTAACCTTAACTAAGTACTTTACTTTTTAACTAGTGTTTGTGCCTAAACTAACCGAACCTTACCCATGAGATCACTTTTCCCATGATGTCCTGCTGACAAGTGAGTCATATCAAAAAACACATTATTATTATGTGTCTTTCTGGAGGGCAGTTATAAATGACTTTTTTTGGGGCAATTTATTGTCCTGTAAAGGAGCCCATTATAAACTCTTGCTGGGGCTTCAGTTCAAACCCATTTTGACTAACACCTCGCAACTCATCAAAACAAGCTTCAAATTGCTCAAGACAAGCTCATTATGGTTAGGAGGGGATTACTCTCTTGCTCCAAACCAAAACTAATCAAACAATCAAATCAAATCAGAACTGTTCCACAAAATCTTGCAAATGTGGTCCTTGTAGCGTTCAGTCACTCAAATAGCTTGCTAACTTACCAGGCATCACAGGAAGGCTTTTTTAAATGCATTCTAATTTAAATTAAAGCAATGTAATGAACTTGATTTAAATTAATTAAATTAAAGAAATTTTTACTTATTTAAAAATTTATTTTTATGTTTTAGCTCATTTCTTGCAGCACCATTTGCATATCAGACAACGGTTGGGGAAGGATAGTGTCTAGGTTTCAGCCTCTGCCCATTATATTTCGACATTTTTAACTGCACAATAAGTGGAAATTTTGTTCTGATGGTGGTGCTAGAGGACAGGTCAGGGGATCACTAAAACCACTAAAATGAATCCTCTGGGGAGCAGGAAAATACACAGCAGTGTAATGTCAAATTGTCCAGTAGATGTTGAGAGATTTTCCCCAGATCAAAGTATTTAATGGACTGATATCACCATTTCTAAGGCTCTAGGAGGTAAAAAGCAACATAAAATAATGTCCCTCAGCTGGTGTCTTTTAGACTCAGTGGGTGATTATTTCTAACAGTAAGGCAGAGGTATTATGAGCTCCAGTAAAGGCAGTTTTTTCTGTGTTTTGCTGTGAAAATGTGGTCAGTGTTTTTGTGTGTCCAGAGCCAGTGGATCACTGCAGGGACTGAGTGGGCTCAGTCTGTATGCTCACTCTGAATGTCAATGTATTCTAGTGGCCCCGGGGAGCCGGTGGGGGTAATGCCGTTCACGCTTAATTGGGTGACAAATCCGACAAACATGATTGTAAACATTGTGAAAGGGATACCTTGACATTTTGATTTTGTCGTGTTGTTGTAGGGGAGAGTGGAGTTTCTCCATTACACCTCAGTGAACCAAAACAGGATTTGTGTGCATTGTTAAACCTCTTATTAAAAGTATTAAAAGTCATTGTTCAGGGAGATATAGAAAATAAAAGTTCGGCATCCATATTGTTTTGGTGAACCCATGTTTCCTGAACCTGCCCTCATTCAGTGTATGCCTGTTTTTCTTAGAATGACTTTTAACAAATCCTCCAGAGAAAAACTACTTTCTGTGTTCACCTGAGTGTTTAACATGTCAGTGAAAGGAGATGACAAGTTTATTACAATTGAAAAATAACTCTAAAACTTTACACAATGATGAGCGTGAAAGTTCATTCTTGACTTGAGAACAGTATTTGACAACAAAAAACTTAACTCAAGGTCCACTTAATGGAGTATAGCATTAGTTCAGGCACAGTATTAGCTAGTTGCTTCATTTATGCATCTCCATCAGTGGTTCATTCATCAGCTGTTTGGCCACCAGCTGACCAGTAACGTCCAATCATATTCATGCAGGTGTAAAGCGTGGCCGATACGACATGAATTTTTTTACTATTATTCTGCTGATATGTTCATGCCAACACCATCTGCTGCTCCAGCTCTCTCCACCACCCAACCTCTTCTTTATGTGCTAAACTTTGGTATTGTTGATTTAACTAAGATTTAATGCCCATGTTTCTAGCTATCTCTGATTCTGTACTATTATATGTTCTACCGCAGAACCCTAGTTGCTGCTCAGATTCTTGTGAACTTCATCAAGAGCAGAACCATTTCCTCCAAATCTAACTATATAACCAGCTGCTATAAATAGCAATTTCCTTGGTGTGTCTCTGACTGAATTAGCTTTTTTCAGATATTTCCACTGCATCGTATGGTCTTCCTCAGCAGATAGAGTTTGCTCAGTTGTCTTAATCATCAGAAGAATCCCAGTGGTATTCAGGACTTACCACAAACCATTCATATCTTCTGGTACACCCTAAAAACAGGACTCCCCTGAAGGAAGATTGGAGTGGTGTATGACATTATATGTGAAACATATGGGAAACACTACATAGGTGAAATGGCAAGCACCCTAAGGACAAAGGGCTGTTTGTGGGATTAAACTTGGGTTTTAGGTTAAGGTTAGAATTAGGTTTAGGTAGGGTTAGGGCTAACTAGAAACATGAGTGAGTGTCTGACAGACCTACCTGCTTCATATGTTGTGGCGTGTGCCGTCATACTCCAGGTGCTGGACTTGCGACCTTTGGTTACCATGACAGCAAACTCGTACATAGTGTTTGGTTTGAGGCCGGTGACAGTGTGGCTGAGCGCCGTGGTGTCTGCAGACTGGACACACAAACATTTATAGAATTTAGATGTTTATAGAATAAAACTGAAGTAAAATGTGAAGTCATGACAAAAGACTAAAGACTGCTGTTACAATATAATATATACACAGCAGATACAATATATATAGATATATATATATATCTATATATATTTTTGCCTTTAAATTAGACAAATTCTAGACATGACGAGATGAATAATGCCTCAGAGTTTCATAAAACTTTGAGAATGTGTCCGTCCTTTGAGCATCATATTTCCTGTCTGTTGTGGAGATATTCTGTCCTTGTGTCCTGTACTTTAAAGATTATTTCTAAGACTTCAGCATCAGTGAATATTAACAAACCACAGTGGCTGCATAAACTCAGTTGTGTTTTCGTTTTAAGACCAGACTTCTGTTTGTCCTTGTGGCAGCAAGAAAATATCTTATTTTCAGAATCTGATGGAGAGAAAAGAGGAAGAAAAGACTTCTCCCTCTCTGTCTCCCCCAAGCTGGTCTTTATTAAGGTGAGCAGACACTCTGCCCTTGTACAGGTTTACTATTTCCGGTGTTTTTGAAGCATAGCCTAGATTACTGTTGAAGTTTTCAGAGTTTGTTCAGAGTTCAGAATGATCAAAATGATTCCAGGTTGTGTTTCGCTACAGAATCTTTCCTACTGCACTGCCAAAAAAATCTAAGCTGTTTCTGTCAGCTGAGAATAACGTCTTAAGATATTTTTTTAACAATAAAAGCTTCTGAAGAAGAAAAAAACACACATAAAGAATGCAGTTTTCCTCCTCTGGTTCGTAAAACTCCTTGATCCTCCATGATCATTGTTTACAGTGTCTGTGCTCCATTTCACCTTGCTTGCTTGTACATAGCTGCAAGGGAGGGGGCACCTGCCTTAACTGAGTGCAGGCAGCACTCAAGGTGGCCTGGTATGATGTTTAATCCCTAATGAAGCCCTGCGTCAAGTCCCAAGTCAGGATCAGCAAGTTCGAAGTCAAGTCCAATGTCAAGAAAGAGAAGTCCCAAGTCGAGTCCAAGTCTTAAACTATGTATTTCAAATCCTAAACAAGTCATTATTTGACAGGTAAGTCCCAAGTCAAGACAGGTAAGATGAATACAAGGTCAAGATAGTTAATACCCAAGTCAAGTACCAAGTCAAGTCAGGTAAATCCGAAGTCAAGTCTCAAGTTAAGACAGCTCAAGTCCCAAGTCTAATAAAAAGCAAAATTTTTAAGCTTTGGTGAGGATACCAAGTCATTCCAAGTCAAAAGGCTAAAGTCCAAGTGAAGTCATGAGTCATTACAGTCAAAGTCAAGTTCCAAGTCTTTGTAGATTTTGTCACGTAGAGTCTGTCCAAGTCATGTCCACACCTCTGGCAGAGATAATACTAAACTATGAAGTGGTGTAGCTGCACATTAATGCCATGGACTGACTGTCTGTGTATACCTTGTACTTTCCACTAGTGGAGTAGCTGGTCTTCCACTTGACAGAGTAGTACCGGACCTCAGATGCCTTCTGGTTCTTGGTCATGGAGTTGTCGGCCCAGGAGACACGGACTGAGTCCGAGGACAGAGCCACGGCTTGGACCCCCACCGGGGGGATCATGGGAGTGCTGGTGTCTGGCATGGGAGTGGGGTATTTATCAAAGAGATGGAAGAGGTCATCCTCAGACGGATCTATGGGGTCTGAGGGGGGGCGTTAATGGTAACCGGGGTGTTTGGGGATAATTAATGAAATCATACAGTGTAGTGAATGTGTGATAAAGAAGATTTATATATGGAGACAAGAGTGACACAAGCATATATATTTAGATTAATATAGGTTTGTTATGTGTTCATATACACACAGGTGTAAAAAAAAACCCACGATAAATACATAAGATGACATGCAAGTTTGAAAGTGACATGCAGCAGGCAGCCATGTTTGTTTGAGAGGAGGGAAGAAGAAAAGGAGGAGTGGATGGATGAGGAAGTAAAAAACAGGAGAGAAAAGAGAAGAAGACAAAGAGTAAGAAGACAGTGAGAGATAAAAACTCTCTACACTCTAACACTCTAAATGAAGGGGAGTCTAAGATCCACAGAAGGGCAGGGCTCCCAACACGACGCTTTTAATTGCTGATATCCATAATATGATCGAATTTAACTCTGTACTGCTGTTCACGCATCACATTGCAGCAGGACAGAGTATAGTGAGTTTTGTGCCGCCAGTATGGCAGTTGTTAGAGGCTGTGACGTCACCTCAGTATTGTCTGACTGCCTGTGCTTGTTACCCCGTTTGTTCGAGTTATTGATGTCACTGCATTCACAGATGTCAGCAAATACTTTGGTTAGAAAAGTGTTATCATAACTGATAGAACTGCTAGAGCCACAAAAATAAAACCAAGAAAATAGGCCTTACCAAAAACAAACAAATGTGAAGTCAAATGTCTGAAAACCACGCATGTATATGTGAAATGTGTTTCACATATTAAATCAACAATTACATGTTGTACATTTCAGATTTAAAATATTTATCATGTGCCTTTAATATATTGTGAATTCTAAACATGTGAAGTTGTGTTTCACATACATCAAATTCACATGAGCTTTAAAGGGCATGTAGGGGATTGTTCCCATTATTTAAAAGGTTTTACAAAAAAAGAGAGAGAAGAAAATCACCACAACTGGAGATACAGTCTTTTCATCTGACACTGTATTGTTTTCCAGCCATCATATCCCATTCACACACTGCTGGTTTCTGTATATTTGAATAAATGAAACCCATCTGTGTGGATCTGTGTCTCCAGCCAATCAGAGAGCAGATGCTGCCTTCATGGGCTTTCAGAAATCCTGTGGATGTGAGCATGTTTCAGGAACCTAAACTGAAAAATAAAACACAACAACATCTTTATTTTTGCGAATTAAATTAGGAAGTACTTGAGCATGTTGTTGAACGGCTCTACTGTGAACTAAAATAAATCAAAAAGTACAGTTTAAAAATCAATTCTGCTTTCTAACATGCAGCACCTGAACACCTGATACACAGGATGTATAAATGTGACTTCTGAACCAGGAAGTTAAGGCTGGAGGAGCACCTGAAGGCAGCAGAACAAGAAGAAACAGATGCTGAGAGGAGCTAACAGAGAGCTGGAATGAGCAGAGATGACTACAGTGAACTGAAGAATAAAATATAAAAGTCACTGCTGATTCCAGCTCTGTTGCCTCCGATCTACTGATAGTCAAACTACTGGAAGCAGAAACACAGTTAGTGATATAGATGGTTTAAAATAAACACATATCAGCTTAGCAATGCTGCTTTCTGGATTACTGCAAAGTCACTGTCATTAATTTACACTGAATCATTATTTCTTGTTTGATGCATTTAATAAGTAAAGAGCCTGCAGGGCAGCTGCTGATTTTTAATGCTGGAAAATCTCTGTGAGGTTCTTTACTGATTGTTTTACTGTTTGTACCAAAATGGTACTGACCAAGATTACATGGTGAAAAAAATATAAAAGATGCCACAACTAAATAAAAAAAATTCACCCCATAAGCTGGTTTAACTCCTATCGATCAGATCGATCTCAGTTTGTACATGTTAACAGTGAGTCCTCCGTGCACGCCAAAGTTAGTCGTGGAGTTCCACAAGGTTCTGTGCTTGGACCAATTCTATTCACCTTATAGACAATATTATTAGGAAACACTCCATAAACTTTCATTGCTATGCAGATGATACCCAATTATATCTATCGATCAAGCCAGATGAAACTATCCAGTTAACTAAACTTCAAGCATGCCTTAAGGACATAAAGACCTGGATGACCTGCAACATTCTGATGTTGAACTCTGACAAAACTGAAGTTATTGTACTTGGCCCCAAACACCTCCGAGATACATTATCTAAAGATATAGTTACTCTAGATGGCATTGTCCTGGCCTCCAGCAGCACCGTAAGGAACCTCAGAGTTATCTTTGATCAGGATTTATCCTTTAACTCCCACATAAAACAAACTTCAAGGACTGCACTGGCTCCCTGTAAAATCCAGAATAGAATTTAAAATCCTCCTCACCTACAAAGCTTTTAATGGTCAGGCACCATCATATCTTAAAGATCTCATAATACCTTATTACCCCACTAAAACACTACGCTACTAGACTGCAGGGTTACTTGTGGTTCCTAGAGTCTCCAAAAGTAGAATAGGAGCCAGAGCCTTAAGTTATCAAGCTCCTCTTCTGTGGAATCAGGTCCCAGTTTGCGTTCAGGAGGCAGACACCATCTCCACATTTAAGAGTAGGTTTAAGACTTTCCTCTTTGATAAAGCTTATAGTTAGGGCTGGCTTGGGTGAGTCCTGAACCATAGTTATGCTGCTATAGGCCTAGACTGCCGGGAGACTTCCCAAGGTGCACCTCTTTCTTCTCTCTTCCTCTCCCTCTCCATCTGCATGCATTTTTATCCCATTACTGCATGTTACTAACTCGACATCTTCTCTCTCCCGTAGTTCTGTGCTTTCTCGTTTCTCTCCTCTCTCCTGTCTCTCTTCTGTCGCTTTCAGCAGGTATTTCTGCCTCCGGAGCTGCAGAGACTGGATCTGTGGTTGTGAGCCACCTGCTGCCCCCGTGTTCCTGCTCGACAACTGCTACTACAGATTTTGCTATAGGCTCTGTTACTAATATTGACATTATTATTCCTAAAGCTGTCATTCTTATTATTATTAATTTACTAATATTATCACTACAGTTACATTACTACTATTTTAAAATTTCTAGGTGGTATTGGCATTATGCCTCCCTCCCAACCACCCCCACCCCCCTCCCCCAAAACCTTTCTTTTTTGAATATAATGGGACTATATGGCACTCAGCTTGTGGAGCTCAAAGGAGGTCAATATCTCCAAAACTCGGCAACTCACAGCAAAACAATCTAGATGGATAAACAGCTCTACAGGTAAGAGGGATAATATGTATTTCTGATTTTGGGGTGAACTGTCCCTTTAAAATTAACATTAGAATGGATGGACAAAACTATGAAAATAATAATACTTTTTTTTAAGTATACACAATGAAAAAGTGCTGAACACGCCCAGGGGTGTGATTTGATTTGCTGGTGGAAAATGATCTACGATGTTTGTTTCAGTTTTAAAGCTCTGATTCCTTGACTTCCTTCCTATAATTTAAACCACTTGAGCATTGAACATAATGTGGTCTTGACTTTCAGCGTGAGTTCATGTGAAGGCAGCATCAGTCCTGGGAGATGAAGAAGGCTTGTCCTGTTGTGTCTGTGTGAACGGGACCACTGAGAGAATCAACAGTGGCATGTAATGTGCTGCTGTTGAAGAGAGATGTACAGCTGCAGGCCAACATGCAGAGACTGAGTGAGCTGCAGCAGGCAGTGGCGTGGTTAAACTAGTCGTCCAGCATCACAATAAAGCTCCAGTCAGGACAGAATACTGATGAGGACGGAGGAGGTACCTCCTCCTCTGCACTCCTCCGTCTGTCCCTCATTTCCTTACTCTCTACATCCCTCCTCCGTCTGCTCATTTTTCTTCCTCCTTTCCACATTTTTCTGCCCTGTCTCTCCTTTCTTCTGTCTCCCGTCCTGCATATCTCCCTCTTACGTTCCTCCTTTCTTCCTCTAACCTTCTATCCCTCCTTCTCTTCTCTCTTTCCTTCATTTCTCTTTGCATTACCTTTTCCATCCCTTGCTTATCCCTCACACTTCCTCTCAGCCTTGCTTCTTCCCTTCTTTCTCCCTTCATCTTTTCATATTTCTCTTATTCCTCCTCCTGTCTCCCTCCATCTCTCCTTCTCTCTCTCTTTCTGCGGTCCTCCAGTCGTTTATTAAATGGCGGCGTGGCGGTTGGTTGAGGATCAGTTCTGTCTCTGCAGTGTGCGGGTGGTGAGGCGAGGACGAGGCAGTATATTAACGAGGATCCAGCCCTTAACGAGCCATTTTTAAAGCTCTTGTAAAAAACTCTCCTGCAGCCTGCCACCATAAAGTGACGGAGAATTTAGCTTGTCTCGGCATGACAAGACAGAAAGTGTGTGTGTGTGTGTGTGTGTCACTGTTGATGACCTTGTCAGAGCAGTAATGGGTTTAGGTTTTGTCTCAGCCCTCGGGGTCTCAGCTCATCAACTCCTGACTGTCACACTACAACTCTATGTTAGACTGTATATCTCTACAGAACTGCAGATGTGTTTATATATATGTATAATGCAATGAGACGACTTCTGTTATCAAATGGCGCTATATAAATAAAACTGAATTGAGAATTGAATATATCTCTCTAAAACTCCCGATGTGTCTGTGCTCTCTATAGCAGCCCAACATCCGGGCCGCGTCCTGGTACCGGTTCACACAGTGTTGACTACCAGACCACAAAGATATTGACAAGAACCGATGATCCCTACCGCCTGATGCTGTCGCTGGTTCTGACACATTGTTCAGTACAGATGTGTCGCCTGTAAAACACTGAGCTAACCAGGAAATCAGCTTACATTTCTGAAGCAGAATTAAATGAATAAATTGCTTCATCAAGTAAGGGAGAACAATGAGGAAACCCCATGCAAGGCATCATTTTTATGTCTTTAAGCATTTCTGTAGGGAATCTTTTAAAGTAGGCTCAGTCTGGTCACATACCCCCTTTTGAGAACCCCTGCTCTATAGAACCCCCTATGTCTAAATACAGAGATGTAAATCTATTTTAGTCCATTTTACTAGACAATGTTACACAACCACAGGTGTACTTGCCATACACTTCAATGATTCTTACACTACCCCTTCAAACCCTGTAAATACCCTTTTATTAGAAGCTTTCATCAAGTCCATCAAATGTCTCTCTCTCCCGCTCTCTCCTGCTGTTTCTCTCTCTCTAGGTTCCATGTCTGACCTTCATCTCCCCTCTTTTGCTCTTCTTCCTCATCGCTCCTTCCTTCCACTTTTAAAGAAATCTCAATCAAAGACAACAAAATAAGACAACAAAAATAATCTTGTTTTGAAAGGTTTCACCATAAAAACATCCTGTAATGAAGGTTAAGCAACTGTGGTGAGCTGAGAGGTCTCTGCTGTTGGATTTTCCTGTGACTATCATCACATCATGAGGGTTGAAAAACCTCAGAAATGTGGCATTTTTATACGAGTAATAAAGGATTTATGCCAGCTGCAGGCTGCTGGGTGAACAGAGGAGGGCCCGCTGTTTAATTCATAAGATGAAACTTGGCTGAGAGTTGGATGTGTTTCATTTATGTCACTTCTACAGCCCATAGTCTGCAGGAAGAGCTAATGAGTCTCTCTCTCACACACAGGAGCACATACTAAGCCACACACCATGCATAAATATACACACACCTGCAGTTCATACATGTTAAACACACACAGACGGACTGTGACTGATGTGCGAACATTTTCATCGGGATGAATATTTCAGGACTCAGTGCTCTTGGATTCAGATTGAGGCGTAACTGTCAGACTATCACTTTAAAATCTTTTCTCCTGAATCAAAACTAGGCTCAAGTACAGACTTTTAAAGTTCTCACAAATATCCACTCAAGCACAGCTGGGAGATATATATATATATATATATATATATTTATATATATATATATATATATATATATATATATATATATATATATATATATATATATATATATATATATATATATATATATATATATATATATATATATATATAGTATAGTATACATCATGTCCCCAAAACCAAGATATCTGTATTTAGAAAACCAGTTACTACTGCTACATTTGCTGTAACTGTTACTGCTGTTACTGCTGTTACTTAATACTGCTAATGCTACTAGTATACTACTAAGGCTGCTAATACTACAGCCACTACAGTTACTGCGACGACTGCTGCTATTACCACTGTCATTAATAGTGTGACTGGTAATACTACTGAATCATTTCCTCAAAACCCAACTAACAGTGCTACTGTTAAACTATGCATTTTTTCCTTAATTTAAAAAAAAACACAGGTGTAGCTTTTCACATGACACTCAGACATTAGCAAGAAAAAAAGTGAAACAAATCTGCTCACTGAAGTAAGCGTCCTGAAGTTATCCTCCACATTTCTGGGAGTCTGCACTGTGTGCCATAAATAATAATAATCACAAAATTACATTGGTTAAACAAGGCTTATAGTGAAGGGATCTGAACTGCGATTTCCTCCCAAAGTCAGGGTGAAGCCACTAACCAGATGTGTGTGTGTGTGTGTGGGGGGGTACTCTTATCAATACTCGGTTCTTTTTCATTACGAAAGAATTATCTTTTTTTTTTTTTAAAAAGAACAAATTCAGAACAGGATTAGAATTGATTTATATTTTAAATAGAACTAAATATTGTTTCTAGAGCAGCAACAGCAAAATCACTATATAAACTCAATAATATCTCACTGGAAACAAATCTAAAATGTCAGTAAAATAAATCATATTCCTGACATCAAACTACTGAGTAAAGTTTAGAAAGAATGAAGAACTCAGTCAGTTCGAATCAGTCCTTCCTCTGCCGCCGCAGGTGCCGCTGGTAGAGAGAAGAGGGGCTGGTTTGGGGGGGGCTGCAGTCTCAGCTAGCAGCTAAGTTTACAAAAAGGGGTGAAATTTTAAGATTTGTGACAAACTAAGGTAAACTGTTTGTTACGAACAAGCTAAAATGAAAGCTGTCTGTATGTAGCCAATTAGCTAATAGCTTAACATGCGCGCTGCAGTTGTAACAACTGCGGACAAAGCTACTTTTTACTCGAGTTGTCGTGAACTCAAGTACAACGTTACCGTCGATTCACGTGGTTCACTGTCTCCACCGCGGCCTCTCTGCTCTGCTGTCCACTGTCCCTCGGGCAAACACGCAGAGGAGAGGACAGCTGAGCTAGTGCGACCATAACATATCTTTTTAACAGATCTGCATCTGCATGATTCACGTGGGTCACATTTTCAGGTTGGAAAATCTGGAATTCTGTGTTAATCTGTAAAAATCACATCCCTGATACTGAAAACAAGCCACACAATTGAATACTTCGGAAAATGGCGTTTAAGACTTTTTAATACTTTTTAAAACCCTGCAGACACCCTGGTGAAAGAAGCGGCTATAAAATGGTGAATACATTTTTTGGAGCGTCACAACTCGTCTGTGAAATAACTCGTTTCACTATCAGAACTAGATCCATTCGGTACAATAACATTTGCAAGGTCTAAAAGAGCTGCACGATTAAATCATTCTATCCCCGCTCAAGTTAGCAGAGGGCTAACCCGGAAGTTAGCCAGCTCGGCGGCAGAAGCCTCTAGTGCGCTTGCTCCTGTTAGGCTGCGGAAGCTACGTGGAAGATCCGGGTGATTTTATACCCTGAAGTCAAACTTTTTTTTTTTTTGGCTTCATGCGGCACAGAGCCCCACCTTCAAAACAGTTCTCTTTATACATCCATGGCCAGTAGTGTGAAATGGTATAAACTTCCTGTCTTTGAAGTGGGCATGGTCACCTCTCCCCAGTTAAATAATAATAACAATAATAGTATTATTAAGCAAAGAAAGGTTTATTTCAGTTTTTATCTGTTTATCCGGTTGCAAAGCGACGTCGGCAGCACTGCAGTGAAGCCAGAGCGACGGTTCGGGACCAACAGAGAGAGGAGATAGCTGTGTTGCCAGATCTCACGAGAGTGTTGCTGAGACAGAGACAGGTCTCGAACAAAGTTCATTTTCTCCTGATGTGTCCGTCTGAAAAATGCCATTTTAGTGTCAGAATGTTCAGAAGATATGTGGCTCGTGAAAATGGGTCCGATATTTAAAGCTACTGTTAGTACTACTACTGTCACTCATACTACTAATGCTGCTAAAGCTACTCGTAGTTATATACTATAGTAGCTACAGTATACTGTTACTGGTAATGCTACTGCTACTGCTGTTAATACAGCCAATACTGCTACTGCTACTGCTACTAGTTAGCCAACATATATGTGTTGTATACAACTGTGTCTACTGCTAATACTGCTAATTCTGCTAATATGGCTAATGATAATACTTACTACTACTACTAATGCTGTTGCTACTACTGCTAGTAGGCCTACTGCTGTTAATACTACTGTTACTTTAACTAATACTGCTACTACAAGTAGCCTGATAATAATGCCATTAGTGTCAGCATTGATACTGCTATTGCTACTGCTGTTACTGATTATACTACTGTCACTCATACTACTAATGCTGCTAAAGCTACTCGTAGTTATATACTATAGTAGCTACAGTATACTGTTACTGGTAATGCTACTGCTACTGCTGTTACTGATTATACTACTGTCACTACTAATAAAAATATTATGGCCACATCCCCACCATACTCACTCACAGCAGGCACAGTACATTACACTCTTATTTTTTCAGTTTTATATACTGACACTGAGATGACCCTCACGTTCTGGAGTGATGTGTAACCTGTTATTAAATCTGCTACATATCACACATCACCAGTGTACTACTAAACACTGGATAATTGTGGTTATTATCAGTGACTTATGTGTGATCGTACCTGTCAGAGATCGAGTGACGGCGCTCTCATACAGAGGAACTCCCTCTCCGGCATTATTGAACGCCTTCAGGGAAATCACATAGTGCGAGCTCGGCTCTGAGAGAGAGACAGGTAGACAGAGAGAGAGAGAGAGAGCGGCGTAAAGACTGGTTTTTAACGACATTCAGCAAATACAACATAGGTATTACATTATCATTTGCTTTCTTAGAATTGTATTTATTTCCCCTTCTATATGCTTCAGCAATATATATTTATTTAAATGTTATGTCAATAAAGTAAGTTGAAAGAAAGGTCAAAGCTTAGCCCAGCTTTACTTTGACTTTACTATGAACATACTAGGTTTCATTTGTCATATCACCAATATTACAACCAACATAATACATATTTTCAGAATTGTGTCTTGTACTGGAATCACTGGAATCATAATTTCTCTCCAAAAAAATAGCATTTTAGAAAAACGGACTTGGCATGACCACCAGTCAATAACTAAATCCTGGGAAATGACTGTGGTTGAGGTTGGAGAATTTACGGTAGCTTGCTGCTACTTTTTTCCACTTCGACGGTGAAACAGAGCAGCGAGTTGTTTCCTCCAGGTTTAAAGGACGTGGCGTTCTTTCCTCGGTCCTGACCTCACTGTGTCACATGAAGACAGCAGACATGACGACTGGAGGTGTCAGACCTGATTGTCACTCTTGATGTGATGATGTTGCATGTTCTCTCCATGTAGCGTCAGACCTTCACTCACTTAAACAAACAGGCCCGCCCCGCTCCCCAGACGCCTGGCCACATGAATAAATGATCACTATGAATTATAAATGCCATGCACATATGTACACTCGCTCCCATGTGTGCATGCAACAAGAAGGCTGGATTTTATTTTTTCATTACATTTTCATCTGCTTATAAAAACTCACACAATTTGTTATTGTCTTTTTTGCTTGCTGCGGTCGCTGGGGTGGATGTTTTCTCACAATTAGATTTCCACCTCAAGCAGCTTTATTATTTAATTCCTTTAAATTATTGATTGTAATTAAATGGGGATTTCATCATCATAATGAATTAATGGAACAGGGGAGCACTGTGTCAATATTGGCACTTCGTCGGCAGAAGCTGGATTTCTGACGGATGCAAATATTAACTATTGGGTGTGAATTCATGGACTGATGAATTATTTTGGTGCGGATCAGACTGGGATAAAAGATATATGTGATTAATCTTCTGCTCCCCCCCCCCTCTCTGCAGCGGGCTCTGGCTCTCAGGACTGCTGTGTCCGACACCATTGCCAGTTTGCCCTTTAGCATTTTTTAGACTGATTCCAGTATTTTAAGCTTAAATAAAAGATTCTGTATTTCTCCACCAGAATTTGATTACAGGCACCGTGAAGATGGCTTTGAAACAAAAATAAAATAAAAATTCTTGTAAAGCTGTTAGGGAAATGTCCTTGGAAAGAACTATGTAATCTGGTACTAATTATAGGACACATGACCTCAGTGTTTCTAAAATCCTGGCTATTGCCCTGCTGTCAAATTTAAGACCTGATCCGAGACCAGAAGCTCTATTTTTTTCTTAATTTCAACCATTACTGAGCTCTTACAGCTAACGCAACACATGAGCCACAGTCTATCTCTTGCACTCTGCCCACTGGGCATTGAGTATCGACCTGCATCACATGACACAGACGATTGGCACAGTCAAAGAGAGAAATTTGAAAACAGCCAAACCTGAACCCTAACCCGACCCAAAACCTGATACTTTGTGACTGATCAGGTCGGGTAGCGGAGCTCTCCTGTAGAGGCGGCCTACAACGCCGTCTGTCCATCGCTGACTGACACACAGTTTCACTGTGAAACCTCTCTAACATCTGCTAAATTAATGGCTGACAGAACTTCATGGAAAAGTTTTACACTCACCCTGCCTTTCATGCTGGTCTGCCTGAATTTGTTTTCCAGGATTTATTACATTGTTGGGCTGTCAGACTAGAGAGGCAAAAGATTTTTAACATTTCAGTTGAATACTCTGCCTTAGTCTTATCGATCAATACATATATTACATGTTCATATTCGTCTCCCTTTTCCTAGGACTAGCAATCCATGAATGTTGTCCACACTGCTACTGTCCCACGGGTGGAGCAGTGGATTGTCAAAGGTTAAAGCTGTGATAAATACAAAAGTAAGTAAAATACAATACGTCGGTACGTCAATACGTAATACCATTACTCACTCAGTAGGCTGCTACTGCTACTACTTTGTTTCAGCAGTCAGTGGTGTCTGGAAAGCTAATCACATTATTTGTATCCATCAGAGAGGCCTCCTGGTGTAGCCTAGCCAGCTAGCAATACAGTTCAAATAACTGCAGCAGATCGGTTGACTACGTCGTGGTCAATGTAACTTTTTTTTACACTAATATGACATTTAAATGTTTCAGTAACATGTTCATGGAAATTGTTTTTGTATGAATTGTAAATCAAATAGCTGGAGTTGTGGAAGGTGTAGTTCTTGTTTGATGGTGCTAGGTTAGCAGTTCCCCCTAGCTTAGCATAAAGACTGGAAGCAGTATCTCTGAGTCCACTGTTTCCCCCCTTTACCTAGGTTTTCAATGGAGTAGTATCTCTGCTTGCTGTCCACTCGGACCGTCTCGGCGTAGGGACTTCCCACTCCGTAGCCGATGATGTAACCTCGAACTAAGATGTTTGGGCTGAGGGGTGGAGTCCAGGACATGATGATGCTGTTTGGCAGCGGCCTGACGTGCAGAGAGCTGGGCTGGTCGGGCACCTGACTCTCTGCAAAAACACAAACAATGAAAGGTCACACCAAAGAAAAAGACAACAGCGATGATCTCAAACCTCCATATTTCTGTAGTCCTGGCTACAGCCCTGACCCCCCCCCCCATTGGCAGTTTTAAAGCTACCCTGTTAGCAGCAGCAGCAGTAGCAGGTACTTAAAGCAATTGGGCTAACAGATGCTAACCCTGTTAGCTGTGTATTAAGCCCCAATAAGCCCTGACACTTTGTGTTATTCCTCAGTATCAGATTTGATCAGATTAGTGTGCTCTCGGCCCTCGGGGGAGACGCTTCATATCACTTTATTGAGTGATAATCCATTGAAATGAGATTTGCGTCTCCCTCTGTCCCGCCTGGAAACACGGTTAGCATGGATGTGTTTGTTTTTTATCTCAGCAGCATCCTGCTGACCAGGACCTCCTCCTCCCGAGCTTCAGCCTGAGGTCAGTTTTTCTAATTATGCTGCTAGAAATTATTAGGTGACCAAACCCAAGAGCTGCAGCCCATTTGCTTTTCTCTCTCTCTCCTGTCATTTTTTTTCTCTTTCTTTAATTTGACTTTCTTACTCCAGTGAAAAAAACGTCTTCCTCAGGCACTGTAGAAATCATCTGCTGACCAAAGCCGAAGCCAGTCTCTCAAACCAAACTGTCTTCCCATTAATAACATTTCATGACGTTTTTTGCAGCAGCCAAGTCGTCTGTCCTTACATTTGGGGTCAAATGATGGTGTCGCTTCAGCAACGATAAGATTTCTTTTCAATTCTCATTTTTTGAACAGCAGCCTGTTTGAAAAAATGGAGAGACAACTTTCCTGTTCTTTGCTCCTTACCACTAGCAGGGTAAGCAATGGTAAGTTTGTCTTGAGTAGCACTCCTACAGCAAAATGATTTTGATTATCAAATGTCATGGCTTACTGTCCACTATATTTTGGAATGTCATTTACAACACTGACAATCTGACCTGATGGTGGTCAACAAAATCATTATTTCATTATCATTTTAAATGAAAACTCAAAAGAATGTTTTTCCAACTTGCTTTAACCTAGAATCTTTCCCTGCAAACACTATTTATTATTTCTGTTAGGTAACCCTTTCCTTTAACCCCCTCTATTTAGCATTTATAATCAGTATACAAACATTTATTGATAGGATTTATAATACACTATAGTGTAGTTGTTTGCAGCTATAAGGCCACTTTAAAGTGTTTATTACTGTACAGTATTTGCCAACAATTATAACTTCTCTCACGAAAACATATTTTATATTATTACAACTGGGTTTTACTATTGCCATTCATTTTCTGTTTGTACTGTACAGCAGCCTCCACCTATGGGTGCCCACAGAAGGAGTAATACTTGTTGTCAAATACACTTAAATCTGCTTGTAACTACATTATATTTGTGTAGCTGTTTGTTCAGTCTTCATGTTGTACTTAATGTCTCACAACAGCAACAATTTCGAGGGGTTTATTGCATGTTAAATAGCCTACACACTTTACATTAAATAGTAGACGGTACAGCCCGTGTGGGCGTCATTTACATTAGAACTGAAAAGAAACAGAGGAAGAAAGAGGAAAGAGGAAACCTCCGGGTGTCGTTGCTTCAGCATGTTATGCCATAGAAATGGAATTAATTTTTTGGGGGTATGGAAAAACACAGACTTTTGTACCATTGCTTTGCAACTGCGGTCATAAGTTTGTCTACTGTACCCTGTGATCCTATAAACCATTTATTAAATGTTTATACTGCTTATAATATTGATTATATATTTCATGGATATGCAAGTTTTCCACCTCCCCCTGCTCCTTCTGACCTTCCCATCCCTCCTTCCTCCCCTGAGGCGAATCTTCCCCCCATCTATCCATCTCAGCCCTGAACTGGTTAAATATTTATGTGTGTGTTGGGACAGTGGAGGTATTTACATGCTGTTGCACAGATCACTGCTATCACACACACACACACACACACACACACACACACACACTCTCTCTGTTCTTACCATCCAGGTCGTTCTCCGGCGTCTCAGCGGTGTACCAGTCACTGGCCGGACCTGTTCCATTGGCTGTCATGGCTGCTACCTGGAAACTGTACTGACTGCCCTTCTCTAGACCTGGGGCAAGAGAGAGAGAGAGAGAGACACTACAGGGTTATGTGATGGTCATCAGGATGATCTCTGTCCAGTTTTTCTGCAGTAGATGGTTTCTCATAGACAGTGTGGCGTGACTGACAGTTGGAGCAGTTTAAGGCTTAGATGGACACGACTCTCCTGGCTGAGGCATTTTGGTTTGTGCCCGTTCACAACGCCCCTTGGAAATTGAAAATGAACTGAGAGGTTCCATGCCAGGCTAGGTAAAGCTCTAAGAATAGCAAAATCATCAGTATGTTGTTTGTTGTAACCAACACTTTAAAATTCTGGCTATAATATGCACCACAGCCTCTATGGCGTGCTAGCAGAATTTTACACTATTAGTGTTTTCTTTTATCAATTTTGTTAAATTAGTTTTTGTTTTTTAATTTGGTGGTGGAAGTCTAGAGCTTAGAGAAGCCAGCTTTTTATAGAAAGGCTTCCACTTTGAGCCCACAAGCCTTTAGTTCAAATTTTTTGCAAAGATTACGAGCTACAGAGCAAACAAACATAAGCGTTTAAACCCTCTGATTTGAATTCCTTCTAACTGAAGATATTATGATCTTTGTCACTTCTGAGCTTACTGTGTAGTGAAAATTAAAGTGGTAATAAAGTTTCAATGTGTCGTTCTTTTAATCTCCTCAGTGAAGCTGCAGTCCTTTATTTAAAAAAAAAGTAAAAAGGAGTGATTATTGCTGACAGCCAGGCTTGAAGAGGGCAGATCAGATTCAACACAAACATAAACACCTGCCACTGGGGAATGAATTCCTGTGCGGACAGACAGATGAAGTTAACATCAGTGGAAAATAATGAAAAGGAAGATCAGTTTCATTCAAATCCTGCACACCTCAAATTGAAATATTAGCTGGTGGCAGATTGAATGCGCACACACACACGTGCAGACTTCTTTTCTTTCAGAGGAGAAAAAAAACAGACACAAGTCCACTGTGTAACCCACCTACACCCACACTCACTAAAAACACACACACACACACACACACACACACACACACACACAGACACGTCTTGAGGATTTGAATCTTCTCTTTGTCTGTATTGATTGAATGTTCATGGAAGACAACTTTGTCAGCCTAAAGTGGCATTCAGTGAAAACATTTGTCTTTGTGTTTTCCTTAAATCCTTGCATATGGATATACAATCTGGTTAAATTAGGCAGATTCTTAGAATCTAGGTTCTTTTTTGTAGTTTGGTCCAAACAATGAGACTGACTGTAAAAACAAAGAGTCCAGTTTTATCAAATTTACTGAGCCTTAAATCAAACTGCGGAGACTCACCTGTGAACAGGTACCAGAAATTGTTGGGTTCGATGGCCTCTTGGTCGCCACGGCGACCGGTCTTCCTGTATTTGATCTTGTAGGCAGTGATGATGCCATTCTGAGCGCTGCGCGGAGGCGGCTGCCATGACACCTTGATGCTCTGAAAGACAATAGAGACAGAGAAAACAGTGAGTAAACTAATCGTGTCACAAAACATCCTCTGACTGAAGACATGGACGGATAATGAGACAATATGCCCCCCACCCCACATAGGAGGAAGACCACCAGACTGACAGCTTTAAAAGCAGCTGTAAGTCATGGTCGTATTTTTGCGTCTCTTTGTTGTTGTTGCTCTTTGTGGCAGCACTGTAATGCAAACACATGAGCCCCCCTGCAGCTAACCCTGAGTGGGCCCCTTCCCTGCAGCACAGAGCAGGTGAATTTTAACATCTTGATACACACATTATAGAAATGTTGAGGATCAGATAATGTGAATTTCAGTCTGATTGCCCATATTATGACTATATTTGAAATATGAAATTTAAAAGACAAAAATCAAGAAAGCATCTATTTTTTTTCAGTGTTTAAACCCTCACCAGTTTAACTGTGATCCGTCTAGGAGTAAGAAAAACAAACCATATGAATAACAATAATAATAATAATAAAACATTTTATTTGAATAGTGCTTTAAAGGGTACTCAAAGACACTTTACAAGACAGAGACAGTAAAAGCAATATCTGTATAAAAACAACAAGAAGCAATAACAGTATAGGCTAGGTTGTGGAGGACTTTGTATGTGATGAGGAGAATTTTGAACTGGATTCTTTATTGAATGGGAAGCCAGGAGGTCTTGAAGGACTGGGGTGATGTGATCTCTGGTTCTGGAGTGGGTGAGCAGACAGGCAGCTGGGTTTTGGATGTATTGTAGTTTGTTAAGGATTTTGGTGGACATGCCGCACAGAATGCTGTTGCAGTAATCAAGTTGTGAGGTGATGAAAGCGTGGATGAGCATTTCAGCAGCTGAGAAGGAGAGGGAGGGACGAAGACGGGCAATGTTTTAAAGATGAAAAAGGCAGTTTTTCTAATGTAATTAACGTGGCGTTAGAAGGAAATGGTTTGATCAAAGATGACACCAAGGTTACAGATGTGTGTGGTAGCAGGAACATTGGAGCCGTCAATGCATAGTGAAAAATCGTAGCAGGATTTGATGAGGGATTTGAGGCCCATGGTGAGGATTTCAGATTTGTCGCTGTTGAGTTCGAGAAAGTTAGCTTTCATCCAGGATTTTATATCTGTGAGGCAGTTTGTGAGGGTGGATTCAGTGGCATCAGAAATGGATTTGATTGAGATGCAGAGCTGGGTGTTGTCGGCATAACAGTGGAAATGGAGGCCGTGGTGGCGTATGATGAGTCCCAGGGGAGTCATGAAGAGGATGAAGAGGAGGGGACTGAGCACCGAATCTTGGGGGACACCTTGAGAGACTGGGGCTGTGTTAGAGTTGGGTTTATTGATACTAATGAACTGGTGGTGGTTGGAGAGGTATGATTTGAACCAGGAGAGGGCAGTGTCAGTGACACTGATGGAGGACTCAAGGCTGGAGAGGAGGATGCCGTGATTGATGGTGTCGATGGCAGCAGTGAGGTCAAGTAAGATGAGGATGTTGAGAAGGTGGGCATCAGTGGAGAGGAGGAGGTTCATTGGTGACTTTGATTAGGGCGGTTTCTGTGCTGTATTTCTGTACCGATTTTTGCTTGGTAGAATGACAGGAAGTTTATCAACTGTGAAGGATTGGGAGAGTTTGTCTATAGGTTTGAGAAGCTTGTTTACTGTGGAGAAAAGGACCTTAGGGTTAGCAGAACCGGAATGCATGGGGCCAGAGTAGTAGGTGGAGCGTGCAGTGTTGAGAGCATATTTGTATACATGTATGTAGATGGATGGACTTGATATTACGGAGAGTGATGGTGCACGTGTGTTTGGGTTCTGGGATGGGGATTTCAATGTCCATGATGATAGGTGAGGTCAGAGCCGGAGAGGTGGTTGATGGTGATTCCAGTGGACCAGACCAGGTTGAGGATGTGCCCACGGTTATGGGTGGGGAAGTTGATGTGTTGAGTGAGGTTGAAGCAATTAAGCATGTCCCGAAATTCTATGGCTATTTTACAGTCTGTGGAATCGATGTGGATGTTGAAATAACCCAGGAGCAGGTGAGATAAGAGCTGGGTAATGAAAACCAGAGAGTTTGAAAGACAGGTGTTCAAATAAGGACAGAGCTTTGATGGTAATCAAGCTGGGTTTTATATGTTGGGCATAAAGGGCAGCAGTTCCACCACCAGGTAGTGGTATCCACTGGGGGGTAGTTTGGTGAGTGTAAGGTAGTCCCGGGGTTTTCCCAAGTTTCAGTAAGACAGAGAATATTAAGTTTATTGTCAGTAATAAATTCATTGAGGATGAGACTTTTATTGTGTTGAACAGAGCAAGTTTCATAAAGTGTTTTCTGATTGGTTGGGAGGTTTTGGGTAGGGTTTGGAGGTTGGCTGTGCTTGTCTGTTTTGATGATGTAATGAGGAAGTGGGTGTGCGGTGCTGTGTCCACAGAGATGGAATGGAGTTGACAGAAGAGGAGTTATAAATAAACTTGCGCCGGGAGCCTCTGTGAACATAGCTGGGACGGCAAGTATTCCCACAGGAGTGTTTAGACAGTGGGGGGTGAAATTATTATTTAAACAGAGGAGATCGGAAGTGGAGTAATGTAGAACCATGACAGTTGCAAGCCTAGCATCAGGAACAATAGCTGCAATTACATGGACGATATTTCTTCAACCTGATTAGAAAGCCTTTAATCAGAATATAACTTTTCTGACATGGGCAAAGTGGTTCCGCTCACTATGAAGCGTCAAATCTGCTGGAAATATAACAGAAGAAGAAGTTCTTTCTGTGTCAATACTTGCTGCATTCACGTGGATTCAAGGAGAAAATAGACAGCAAATCAGACATCATGTCAGGCCATATTAGCTTAGCAAGCTATCTGGCTAGCTATTAACTTTGTGTAGACGACATCACCATAGCAACATATCTTCATGCGTGTTTCATTTTGCTGTCCTGCCATTCCGTCAAACTGTTCATTTTTTCCGTGCTGTCCAGAAGGGTTTGACCATCTGCCATCTACTGTCTGGAATTTTTATTCTGATTGGGGTATTATTCCAATTATTAGTGGAATATTAGGGTTCATGTAAACAGAGCTACTGTCAAGCGAGGCTCATGGCCAGGAGCAAGGTGCAGAGTGCAAATGGAGGACTGCCCGGCAGCACAGGAAAGTCCACAACACAGCAGCCAGCAAACCGATAGATGCGGCCCAAGGGCACTGTCCCAGTGCCTCGCCACTGAGCTAACAAGGCAGCGGCCCCAGCCCACAAGGACCAACCGCACCAGTTCAGCGGGAGTCCCGCCAGGAACACACCCCACATCAGAACCAGAGACCAAACAGCCATGAAGACTGGAAAGAGACAATCCAGCCCGGTGAGTCCGCTAGCAGGCTGGCCAATGCAGGGCCACGGAACCATGCACCAGAACAGAGGAATTAGCCAGGGATACACACAGCAGCAGTAGCAGCAGAAATCAACCAGGGATTCAGCCCAGGTCAGGCAGCCAGGTGGGTCCGGCAGAAGCCGGCAGGCAGCAGGCGGGCAAGCAGGTCAGTCATGTTTGGATCAAGTAGTCCAGGCGACTGGGAGCAGACACACTCGGCTAACATATACGGAGCAGGGCTAGTCCAAAGTGCTTTGGTGGTTAGAGAGTATCCTATCAGACAACATGTCATATTATGGAGAAAACATTAAAAATTGGATGGGGAAGCGGCAGCCAAAGTGCGCCAGCATACTTCCTTCCTGGCTGGGAAGATAAAAATGGCCAATGTCACCTTATAAAATTGACATTCAGTGAATGAGTATTATCTTTACAATGATACCATGGCCATGCATACACTCTAGGGATTTCAAATTATAAACAGCTAAAACTATTTTTTATTTTGTATAAAAAATATAGGCAGAGATGCACAAAGTTAATAAATGATCCCTGAGAGGAAACTTATTGTTCAATTCAATTCAATTTTATTTATATAGCGCCAATTCATAACAGAAGTTATCTCATTGCACTTTTCCTACTGAGCAGGTCTAGACCGTACTCTTTATAATATTATTTACAGAGACCCAAAGTTAGCTATAAACTAATTTACATCTTTCCATGAGCAGGAAACAGAGAATAACATCTCTGTTAAGAAAATTAACTGTTGTGTAAAAACACTATAAGAAGACAGTACATATTCACTGTACAACAACAACATCAGCAACAACAACATCAAGATTTCACAACAATCTGTATCTTTGTGATACAGGTGTATCACAAAGATATGACATGAATGCAGCATTGTGGTTGAGTATGTCTGTGTTTTCATCACAGCGAGGTGTGAAAAGGGACTGTAAATCTGACCAGCGGATCAGTAGAGAGGCCCATCTGGTTTCTGTTGTGTATATGTTTTTGTTCAAATGAGTGTGATGCTGAGCTTCTTTCTGTATTTTTCTGTTTTTATTGAATCGTATGTGCGTATATACATTGCATATATTTCTATCTGTACGTGTATAAGTGTGTGTCTCTGTGTGTGTGTGCTTGTTTGGGTGTGTGTTGCATGAATTTTAATTGCTTTATTTGCATGTTAACAACCCACCTCTGACACACACACACACACACACACACACACACACACACACACACACACAGCAGATGTTTGCTTGGCCCCCAGTGTGCTCTGCTCTGCGAGGCAGCTGCCATCAACCATTCTGCTGATATACTCAGTATGCCCCCGTATGGGTGTGTGTTAGGTGGGCTGAACATTAATGAATGAAGATTAATGAATTAGAAAAGTAAAAAAAAATTGATCCATCTCCATCTCTCTCTGTTGTATCTACCTCTCTCTACCTCTTTCTTTGTTTTGACTACTAATAAGAATGATAAAATAAATTACAACTTTATTGCACTGAAACGTAATCATTCAATTCAATTTTATTTATATAGCGCCAATTCATAACAGAAGTTATCTCATTGCACTTTTCCTAAAGAGCAGGTTTAGACCGTACTCTTTATAATATTATTTACAGAGACCCAACAAATCCCACCATGAGCAAGCACTTGGAGACAGTGGCAAGGAAAAACTTCCTTTAAGATGAAGAAACCTCGAGCAGAACCGGACTGAATGGTCTGGCGTTGCTGTGTTTTGGGAGAGAGAGGGGAGCACAATGCAAATAATTGAATTTTAAATTAGTAATAATGTGATGGTAGTGGTAATATTAATATTAATAGTAATAGGAATGACAGTCATAGGAATAATAATGACAATAATAGTAACAGAGCCAATAACAACAACTGTAATAGCAGTTGTCGAGCAGGAACACGGGGGCAGCAGGTGGCCCACAACCACAGATCCAGTTTCTGCAGCTCCGGAGGCAGAAATACCTGCTGAAAGCGACAGAAGGAGGATGCGTCACTCATCCTTTACAATCATGGAATGTACAACTTGTTTATTATCTCTTATGGATATACAGCTGGCTCCTCCAGAATCTAGATTCACTGTAAAACTGAAAAAGGTGAGAAAGCTCAAATGGCAAAGCAACAATATTAGACAGTTATACAGCAGCTCCGGAGGCAGAAATACCTGCTGAAAGCGACAGAAGGAAAAAGGAGAGAAACGAGAAAGCACAGAACTAAGGGAGAGAGAAGATGTCGAGTTAGTAACATGCATTAATGGGATAAAAATGCATACAGATGGAGAGGGAGAGAGGAAAGAGGTGCATCATGGGAAGCCTCCCAGCAGTCTAGACCTATAGCAGCATAACTAGGGGATGGTTCAGGACTCACCCAAGCCAGCCCTAACTATAAGCTTTATCAAAGAGGAAAGTCTTAAGCCTACTCTTAAATGTGGAGACCCAAACCCAAACTGGGACCTGATTCCACAGGAGAGGAGCTTGATAACTGAAGGCTCTGGCTTCGATTCTACTTTTGGAGACTCTAGGAACCACAAGTAACCCTGCATCCTGGGAGTGCAGTGTTCTAGTCTGGTAATAAGGTACTATGAAATCTTTGAGATACGATGGTGCCTGACCATTAAGAGCTTTTTAAATTCTATTCTGGATTTTACAGGGAGCCAGTGCAGTGAAGCTAATATTGGAGAAATATGATCTCTTTTCCTAGTTCTTGTCAGTACACGTACCACAGCATTTTGGATCAACTGAAGAGTCTTAAGGGACTGATTTGGGCAGCCTGATAATAAGGAATTGCAATAGTCCAACCTATTGAAGTTTGTTTCACGTGGAAGTTAAAGGATAAATCCTGATAACTTTGAGGTTCCTTACAGTGGTGCTGGAGGCCAGGACAATGCCATCTAGAGTAACTATATCTTTAGATAGTCTCGGAGGAGTTTGGGGCCAAGTACAATAACTTCAGTTTTGTCTGAGTTTAACATCAGAACGTTGCAGGTCATCCAGGTCTTTATGTCCTTAAGGCATGCTTGAAGTTTAGTTAACTGGTTAGTTTCATCTGGCTTGATCAATAGATATAATTGGGTATCATCCGCATAACAATGAAAGTTTATGGAGTGTTTCCTAATAATATTGCCTAGAGGAAGCATATATAAGGTGAATAGAATCTGTCCAAGCACAGGACCTTGTGGAACTCCATGACTAACTTTGGCGTGTACGGAGGACTCACCGTTGACATGTACAAACTGAGATCGATCTGATAGACAGGATGTAAACTAGCTTAGTGCGGTTCCTGTAATGCCAATTACATGTTCCAGTCTCTGTAATAGGATGTGATGGTCAATGGTGCCGAACGCAGCACTAAGATCAAATAAGACAAGTACAGAGACCAATCCATTGTCTGATACAATTAAAAGGTCATTTGTAATTTTCACCAGTGCTGTCTCTGTGCTATGAAGCACTCTAAATCCTGATTGAAAATCCTCAAATACACTATTGCTATTTAGGAAGTCACACAACTGATTGGCGACTGCTTTCTCAGGGATCTTAGAAAGAAAGGGAAGGTTAGATATAGGTCTATGGTTGGCTGAAAGACCCTGGATCAAGAGTGGTCTTTTTAAGAAGAGGTTTAATTACAGCTTTAAAGGACTGTGGTACATAGCCTGTTAGTAAAGACAGACTGATCATATCCAGTAAAAAAGTGCTAACTAAATCATCAACATTGAGGTCAGAGGAAATTTAGAAATTTGGGTGACGAGGGTGACCTGATACACATTCCTGATTATTATTCTGCTGATTGACAGGTGGCAGTAATGCGCCAACAAATGTGGCCAACAAATGCAAAGAAGAAGAAGACAGCTATCAAGCAAACATGGATGTTAAGAATTGTTTCAAATAGGTTTCAAATTTGTCTAAAACATCTGATAATCAGATAGTGTGGATTACTCCACCACTGAAAATACACAAACATTTTATACAAAACACGCACAGCTCAGAACCAGACAGCCACTTACACATGTACAGATTGTATCACACACATTCACACATCTGTTGCTGGTGTCACATTAACACACACCCATACACACACTCAGAGTGATGGTGTGTGTATCCCACCATCATCTGTGGTGTAAGTCAAGGGGCCAACAAGCAGTTTAAATATTCAGCCAGTGTTACTGTGATGACGGCCACAGAGGAATTCATTAACATTTAGCTGCACCTGTTCCCTCTGCTGCTCCTCATCCTGCTAATTGATTACAGCAGAACTGATTACTGAGAGGGAGGAGGGAGAGGAGAAGAGAAGAGAGGCAGAAGTATGAATGGAGAGAAAAAGAAAGGGACAGATTGAATAAATGTGTATGTCGGCCAAATTCCTCTATATACTCCCTCCATCTCTGTCTGGTAGGGCATCACCATGTGCTTCATTAACTAATTAGCCACTTTGACAGGACACAGTTGGATGTGAGGTCTCCATGGAAACGATACAGAAGTTAAATTCATGTTGGAACAACTCCCACAGAGACACAAAGAGGTAAATGATCCATGAAGGAGGACAACACTACCACCACAACAAGTCTCTACTGCAAGCGAAATATTAAAACAACAGCAACAACTACTACAACCTTCCTTGGATTTTTTCATTACTGTTAGTACTATTAATAACATCATTGCAACATCTACGGCTATAATTACAATACTGTCTGCTACTGCTGCTACTGCTAATACTACTATTACTGCTTCAGCTAATGTTCTCAAGGCTGCTACTACTGCTATTGCTGTTGCAGCTACTAATGGTGATACTGCTATATAACTAGTGCTACTAGTATAACAAACTGATGAATCTAAAATCCAACCTTTCTTTTGCCTGAAATAAAATATACTGGATTTATTCAGTTTAAAGCGTTAGTGTAAACTGACACCATTCACCTCCATCCTTCAGATTTCTACTTCTGTCAGTATTTTCAGATGTGTTTATGCTGCTAGAATTTGTCTCCAAAAAACCATCTCACTAGCTGGCATCAGACCTACATTGTATATTATTGGTTAAATTCCACTCTCCACCTGCTGCTAATGAAACAGCTGAACCACAGTCTGCTGTGTTCATTAAGTTGTTCAGTTTCATCTCTTTCACAATGCTCACTGAACTAAATGGGTTCCATGGATCAATTAAGGCAGTTTCAGATTTACTTTCTTTCCTTGTGTGAATTAGAGGTGAAGTGGCCTCAGGCTGTGCTGTAACACTGAATCATTTCTCTGTTTTTTTCTGTCTGAGTGGAGCAGAAAATGTTGGGAGCAGAAATCCCTCCTGCAGCTGCTTTGTATTCAGATGTAGTTGATACTGTAAAGCAGCAGGGCAAGCGAAGCCGTGGCCTCGTTCACAGTCTTCTAACAGGCAGAGAGACTCCGTCTTTTTTAATTTTCCCTCAGAGGACGCGAGTAAAATGCAGGGTGGTCTGCAAAAAGCTGATGAAGATAACAAGTATTGATAATAAGCAAAACAACAGACATCTGAGGGAACCTTAATGAAGATAATGAACAGAGACAGCAACACTGCTAATATTACTATTATGATTACTTATAATAACACTTGTTGCTCATGCTGTTACTGCTAAGGAATGTTCTGCAGAAATGCTTATAAGGGATAAGCATATCATTTATCAGTCATAAAAGTAAAACTCTTGGCTGGGCCAATACACCAAGCTTATATCTTGCCTCAATAAGTGAGTGAGTCCTGATATCTTAAAGTCTTTAGCTGTGATTCATTATTAAGTGTGAAAGTTCTGTGAACTTGTGTTCTTTAGTTGTAGAGTGCAGGAAAAACAACTTTCAGACTATTTTATACAAAACTCCTATAACTTTAACTAAGTGTTACCATAATAGTACTATTTTAAACTACTTTGACCTTGTCAAGTAAATTAACTTGAGTGCAAATTCCAAGTGGATACAATGAGTTACTTTAACTTAGAGTAAATTAACAGAAGTGAAATTTCAAAGTTGGACAAACTCAAAGACAAAGACAAGATATTGAAAGTATAACTGTCTAAGATGGTTGCCTTGATTGTAAATTCAATTCAATTCAATTTAATTTAATTGTATTTATATAGCGCCAATTCATAACAGAAGTTATCTCATTGCACTTTTCCTATAGAACAGGTTTAGACCTTTATAATATTAATTACAGAGACCCAACAAATCCCACCATGAGCAAGCACTTGGCGACAGTGGCAAGGAAAACCTTCCTTTAAGAGGCAGAAACCTTGGACAGAACCAGACTCAATGGTGGGCGGCCATCCGCAGCTGCCGTGTTAGGTTTTGAGAGAGAGTGAGAGAGAGAGAGGTTTTGAGAGAGAGAGGGGAGGGGTTTGGGTTAGGGAGGCACAATGCAAAGACCACGTAGAATTATTATTTTTTTATATAGTAGAATAGTAATTATAGTGTTAATATTAATAAATTAGTAATAATAGGAATGACAGCTATAGGAATAATAATGACAGTATTAGTAACAGAGCCAATAACAACAACTGTAGTAGCAGTTGTCGAGCAGGACCACTAGTGGCCCACAACCACAGATCCAGACTCTGCAGCTCCGGAGGCAGAAACACCTGCTGAAAGCGACAGAAGGAGAGAGGATGGAGGAGGAGAGTAAAGGATGCTGTGTCACTCATCCTTTACAATCATGGAATGTACAACTTGTTTATTATCTCTTATGGATATACAGCTGGCTCCTCCAGAATCTAGATGCACTGTAAAAATGAAAAAGGTGAGAAAGCTCAAAAGGCAAGGCAACAATATTAGACAGTTATACTTTCAATATCTTCTCTTTGCCTTTGAGTTTGTCCAACATTGAAATTTCACTTCTGTTAATTTATTAAGTTATTTAAGTTATTAAAGTAACTCATTGTATCCACTTGGACCCACTTTTCAGAGGCAAACCACCCTTTGCCTCCAATTTGGACTTCAGCTTCATGCAAATATAAAACACCTTTGAAATAATAATGTGTGTGGTTCTCAATGAAAAGTTATTTATCTGTTGTTTTTTTGGTTGCTGGTGATGGTTACAAAAGAAACAGTCGCTCCAAGATCTTTGGCTAGTCTCACTCTTACCGTCCTTATCTACAGTTTAATACTGCTGCATTCATTTAAAACTCCAAACATAGGCAACATAGGCATCCAGTCATACTGTCCAGTTAAAGTTAATCCACACCTTCCAGCCAACCACATGTACATCTGGGTACAAATAAACTAGAAAACACTGGGTGTTTTGATGTCATATACCACCAGTGTGTGTTGCCCTTTAAATGTAAACACCAATCTGATGCTTCATGACAGTGGAGCTCAAAGCAGAGGTAGTGATTCAAACAAGAAACTTTGTCAAAAGGTCCTGACAAGTCTGCATCTTTCTCTTTGGCTATCTCAGGTCATCCAGCAAAAGAGCTGAACCTGTTTTGGTGTCTGATGAATCTTCAAACTCATGGATCTGTTACTGAAAATGGACTTCCTGGATCACATGTCATCTTCTCATGTGTACCTGAAACAACATGCCCCCACCAACATAGCCCCACGCAGTGCTGTTTTCAGTCTGAATAAGTGTCAACATTGCATACGTACACGTAGGATTTTGTGTCATGGATAATGCCAAAGACTGTTGTACCATGTGACTCTTAGGTCATTGTAACAGTGGTGTGTTGAGAGTTGGGCAGGTTAGCTGTGACATCACTGAACTTCACCAGTCTGTCTACTTCCTGTCACTGAGGCAGAATCACAGTGAGACAGGTGCCACTTTTGTCCAGAAACCAATCTGTTTGCCTTCGCTCATGAACCTGCTGCTTTTTCTCCTGCTCTGCATAAAGAGGGAGTTATTTAGAAATCTAGAAATAACAACACTGGTGCATTTCATACAGTCAGTTTCATTGTATTTCCAGCTGTACTTCGACTCTTTGTACTGCTGAGCAGTTTGTCAGATCGATGGATGAAAAAGCTTTGAAGAAAAACAAAACTTGAATCTGGAATTAATTCAGTGGGTTTCTCTTCTGGTTCTGTATGCTGAGCTGCAGTGTGAGCGCTGCATACAGAACACCTCATCCACCCTGTGACCTCCACACACACACACACACACACACACACACAGGGCCAGGTGAGTAAACACTCCCTGAATTCAATCTGTGATTGTTTGTTCATGTCCTCTGGGTGAGAGCTGCAACCACATCAACTGTGTGTGTGTGTGTGTGTGTGTGTGTGTGTTAATGTCCTCTGGGTACGCGGAGCAATCACATGGAGGGCAGACTGTCTCTATTTGCTCTGCAATACAACATGCAACACTATTCAGTGTGTGTGGGTGTGTTTGTGTGTGTGTGTTTGTGTGTGTGTGTTCATAAAATAAACAGCTGTTAAGTTTTAGGACAATATATTTAAAAATACACATGGAGGTGTGTTTGAGCAGGTGGTTCTCTGCGTACACAGGATATCTGAAAAATATTTGAAGGATTTTTCAGAGATGGCTGCTCAGTCTGTGATCCAATTCTAAAGTTGACATTCAACCACAGTGGAAGCTGCTGTCACTCTCACACTGATCAGTAGATGACTAAATCTGGGTTATTTTATTGTAAAAGTTTAACACCAGTAATGCTTGTAAACAGAGCAGCAAAATGATGGTCAGATGACAAATGTATGACTTTTTCACAGCTGTAGTTATGTTCAGTGCTCTGCTTGATGTTCACATTGACTTATTGCAAACAGACCAAGAAAGAGAAGTTATATATACCATGAAGTTATATACAACTAGGGCTGCAAGTAACAATTATTTTCACTACTGATTCAGAATCAGAATCAGAATCAGAAATACTTTATTGATTTCTGATAGCAAATCCTCACATTTGAGAGGCTGGAACAAATGAATTTTTAGTTAAGTTAATCAACTAATCATTTCAGCTACACAACACACCTCTGCTTTAATCAGAATCAGAATCAGATTAAAACAAGGCTTTTCTTTCTGATGTATCAGGGAAAAGTGTTACCATGGTTACCAAATGATCTTGCATAAATATATAGATCACTCATGGGTGTAATTTCCACTTTATAACCAGTTTCATCTTAATGTGTTATTTGCAATTGATATACACGCAGGAAATAGCTTTTCTTTTTCTGTGGTTAAAGACCCTAAGCATCATGGGAGATGTAGTTGTTGAATGCCGAACCCAATCATTATTTTATCTTTGTTAAAATGAGGAGGTGTTCAGCAGTAGGTACTTAATTATCTCAGAATACGGACAGAAAATGTCACGACCGTTCTAAAATGTTAAGTTTCTGTTTTTGTTTCTGAGGGTGTAATCATCCCATTACCACGACTCCAAGCAAAACATCAGAATCTGAGATGTTTAACAGTCATTATCTGCTGGTGTGTGACAAAGATGGAGGCAGAGAGAGCATCTGGTAGTTCAAGTTGATTGAATGAAAGCTGTAGAGACAGAATTACATTTTCTAACAAAATGTCAAAAATACAGAAATATCAGGGAGGAATTCAGAAGTCTGACAGAAAGGGAGCGATGACCCCTCCTCCTGGGGGCAAAGAAAGAAGGTGCAATGTTGGCTGCTAAACATGTCGCTTCCTGCCACAACAACAGAGACAACCAGTAGGACCGAGATATATAGACAGATAAAATAAATATACTTGTACTAACCATCTCTTTTTTTATTCTTTTATCAGTACACACTTGTATTGTTTTTCTTTGTCTTGCATTGTTAAAATCACATTGAAATTTAACAATACTAACCTGATTACTTATATTACTTGTATATATATGTATATTACTTTATTTCATGTATCTATTTTATTGTCTATTTTATTCTATTAACTAATGTTGTTACTCACATTATTTTGTTCATTTCATTCCTTTCATTGATTCACTGAGTGACTAAATGAATGACTGAATTAGTGAATGATAGAGACGTGACTGGTTGACTGACCGACTGAACAATGACTGAATGAAAAATAACTAAACGAGTGAGTGAGTGAATGTATGTTATTGAATGAATGAAAGGATAATTCCAGAGTGTTTTTTGAATGTTTGTTTAAAATCTTTTATGTACACTAGAAAAGACCTCAACACATTTCTACAGACAAACACACATATTGAACTGTGTGTGTGCGTGTCAAAGTTCAAACTGGCTGAAACTTTTACAGTTGGAACTTTTTTCTTTCCTCTGACACAGTAAAGGTCACGTCCAGCGGCTCTTCATGGATCAGAAACTTTCCTGGAATAACTCTGCAGCCAAACTACAGCCAGTGAAACTGTGTTATATCAGAATGTCAAAAATAAAATTGTATTGTATTATAGTAATAAAAACCCCAGAGGATGTTCTGTTCTGTCATTACGTTTTACAAGAATGACCAGGAATGAACTTTGAGACTGGAGAGAAAATTATTTAAATTCATTAACTGAATCCATTTTTACCAGTAGAAAATGTCTTTTGTGTCTCAGTATATATATTTTATATATTTCATGGCTGAAGGATGAACTACTGTGATTTCCACATCAGAGACCTGTAGTAAAAATATGGTGCACTGTTACTCCAGATTTAGGGTTTTAATGCAGTTTTGAATTTTCTCTGACAAGAATGTTTCTCAAATGCTTGCTCTTAGTCTTAAAGACAAGATTGAGGCAGCTTGTTTGAAGTCAAATTGAATTAAAATTCATTTGCAGTGTTTGTTTGGACTTGCGTACTTATTTGGTCAAATTTTGTTAATCAGTAAAAAAAGGCAATTTATATTTTATGTGTTCTTCTGCAGTGATAGCTCCCCTATTGGTGTTCTCCAGAGGGAGTGAAGTTTTGGTACTGACTTATAGTGTCTGTACAGTAATTTGATTGGTACAATATCTGTCTGGTTGGCCAAATAGTTTGTAATATCAAGGTTCAAAGTTTATTTATTGATAATTATGCAACACAGTGTGTTGTATAAAAAAAACCCAGAAAACCATTATTTATGGTGGAGTGCTGAGGATGAATTGAGCAGTCTCACAGCCTGAGGGAAGAAGCTGCTCTGTAGTCTGGTGGTACAACAGTGGATACTGTATCTCTTTCGAGACGGCAGCAGGGTGAACAGGCTCTGGCTGGGGTGGGTACTGTCCTTTAGTATCCTTTGGGCTCTGCTTAGACACCTCACCTCAACAATATCACTGATGCTCAATAGGTTGGTACCAGTAATCTTCTGAGCGGTTTTACCCACTGCAAAGCCCTCCGGTCCTGGGCCATGCACATCACATGACAATTTGTGATATTTCCAATCAGGATGCTTTCTGTTGCTCCTCTGTAAATGTTAATAAGAACTTGGCACAGGGATTTTGCCTTCTTAAGTTTCCTTAAGAAATACATCGTAGAAAAGGTTTCAGTCGTAGTCATCTGGACACTGTTTTCAGAATGACTACGACTGAAACCTGTTCTACGATGGAACACTCCTGGACGAATGAGGGACTACCTTAAGAAATACAGTCATTTTTGAGCTTTCTTGACCAGGGTGGGGATGTGAGAGGACCAGGTTCTCTTGATGCTGATGCCCAGGAACCTAAAACTGTTCACTTGCTCCACCTTAGCTCAACTGGTGTAGACAGGGGTGTGTGTCTTTGCCTCCTTTTCCCTAAAATCAATGATCAGCTCCTTGGTTTTCTGCCGTTGAGCAGTAGGTTGTTCTCTGTGCACCACTCTGCAAGACTGTTGATTTCCTCCCGATATGAATTCTTATCGTTGTTTGTATTCTGGCTGATGATGTGGTGTCGTCCGCAAACTTCACAACAGAGTTGTCTCCATGTCGGGGGCTGCAGTCGTGGGTGTACAGCGTGAACAGGAGGGGGCTGAGCACACAGCCCCCGGGGGGCTCCGGTGTTGAGCACTAGAGTGGAGGAGGTGTGACAATCTGAACTGTCTGGGGTCTGTTTGTGAGGAAGTCCAATATGCAATTGCAGAGTGTGGTACTCAAGACCTACAGGTTTGGGTTAAAATAAGTAACTAATAAATAACACTCTGTTTCCCATTGGGAAAGCCTGAGTCTTATTTCATCCATTTTATTTTATATATATATCTTATCTTATATATCACTTCAATTCCAAAGGCCCAGACCAGGCAGGTAAACAGTTGGGGGAATGACGTCATTAGCCATCGTCCAAACCTTGATTTAAGCACTCCATTCATCACTCTATAACTCCCTCCATTACTCCGTAGTGGGATTGTAATCATGGGGCAATGCTTAGGTTACAGGACTACCCTTGCTGTGGGTCCACAACTGGAGCCACGAAAGAGAGACAGCAAATGCTAGCTAGACCTTGCTCTTTAGTATAATGTGTGACAACCACAGCACTGAGTGTGCAGGAGCTGCCAGTGACTTAGCAGATGTTGAAAATGAAACAGTAATATCTGGTGGGAACCATTGCTAACTTTATATCAAGCTAGCTTACTAGCTCCCACTTTCCTAGTGGAATAAAAACTTAACAGCAAAATGGGTTATTTTGCTTGTGAGAGGCTGTATGGAAAATTCAAACCGTATCTGGATTTCTGTCGACCTCAAGATTTGTTGAAGTCTCAAGAAATCTGGATGTAGTCAACACATTGGAGTCCTTGTACAGATGTCTATATCTGACTGCTCATGAAACCAGAGAGAGAACCAGGTCAGAGAACAGTTATGCCCTGCTGCCTCCATCTGTCTTGACTGGACATCAATGTATACCTCGATACAGTATTTCAGAATTCTTCAAATCATTTCAAAATCACTTTAATGCTCGTATTTCTTGTTGACGGCGAAAATACATGTATTTCAGTGGGAAATACATGAGGGAAAATATGTATACTTGAGACTAAAATGAGTGTATGTGAGAGTGAATATATGTCTATGCGAAAGGAGAAGGAATGTATGTACAAAGACCAGAATGAATTATGACTTGCACAGCTTCACAGAGACAGACATTAACTGAGAGTTTTCATAATGGACTCTGTAAAACCTCATTTCATGTCCCCAGAAGTCAAATGAACACTTCACAGTGAGCTCAGCTGGACCCTTCACTGTCGGTTCTTTTAATTAATGTTTAAATGAGTCTCCAGGTTCTCCAGAGTAACACATCTGACTCTTGCAGAGACTTAGGAAGTTTAATCGCTCCAATAGGAACCCTTCCAAAAGCTATTCTTAGACCAGTAGTGGAGCTAAAAGTTTGCAGTATGCTGGATGTTCCCAGAATCCACTCGTGATCCTGACTCTGACAGCCACAGAGACAGTGACCCTGGTTGGACTCTCTGGAGAATTCTGGGTAAAACCCAGCAGACTGACATACTGTAAACTCTGGCTGTGTGTTCAGCCAAGCATTCAACAACACACACACATACACTGACAGTAATGCTCCACTGACTGGAGGAAAGTTAAGGAAATGTCAGATTTGTCTGAATAGTTGGTTTGACAGCAGAAACTTGACGAGAGCAGAAAGATTCACATTTTCTCCTTCAGCAACAAGCTGCAGAGAAACTGACTGGGGCTGGACCCACACACACACACACACACACACACATACACACAAACACTGCTTGACTGTGTGTGTGTATAGCAATTAAGCAGTGAGTCGGATGCTGCAGGAGTTCAGCACAGTTCGGAGTTCACATGCAGTTTTTATTGAATTGCCATTAAAAAAATCTAAATTACGGCTGTGGAGTTCTGATGCTTCAATATATATAACTTTATCAGGCAAAATTACCACAAATATTTCATTACTATGGCTGCTGGTAATGGTATTTATCTACTTGCTTTTAACTACTTACCATTGCTATCTCGAACAACTTTTGGTCCACAATATTGCGACCTATAAACCGTTTAGCCACCTACCACAGTTTAATGTTTCTAAGCGCAGACTGGCTATTCAATGAAGTGAATCCTGCGAGCTAGTTCAGGCAGTCAACTCAGTTGCTATGTGTACACGGGATATTCTCACTGCAACATGCAGTACATTCAACACATCTGCGAGTTATTATCAGACCCACCTTCACCCCAGCAGGCACCTGAAGGCACTGAGTCTACATTCCTTATGGGTGAAGTTATTACTCCCCACTCCCTGTTGTGCTGAGCTTGGTGTTTCCTTGTTGGGGAGTGACAAGGTCAGAGCATAATTGCCAAACATCAATGCTGTACATATATTCACAATAATCCATTTCATATGAGTTGGCTGACTTAAATCAAATGTTGGCTAATGCTACTACATGACATGGTTAAGCAACGTTTGAGTCAAAAGACGTTACAAATGCAGTTGCAAGAACAAAACTTTCCACTCATGTGGAAAGAAGTGTTTGATTTAAAAGAGAACTTATTCTAATTCTAATTCTAACTATTCTAATGATCTAATAACTCCCTCTGCTCTTTCCTTTGTTTCTGTCTGCGGGATGTCTCTTACTTTTCTATGACTCACTCTGTATGGCGTGATTAGTGTTATTTGTGGTGCATTAACTGTGCGCTCTCCCTCGTGCGTCTGGGTGCGTGGAGAGCTGTGTTCTCTCCTACGCTGCTCTCTGCTGGACTGTTACAGTGCGTAACCACCGTCTCTGTTTCTCACAGCAGCAGGTTTTATGTTGTTTTCCAGTTTCATTCCCACATGGGAAATATCAGGTATTGTGCTGTCTGTGCCACTGTGCACTGTGCATATAATGCACTGTGATGCGCTATTTCTTCGCGTGGCTACAATCACTGCTGCCACGATCACTTTCACTCTAACCTTGTTTTTCATTGAGGCTTATTTGCATAGAAAGGGGCTAATTTTGCACCAAATGTTTGCATATTACCTCATTTACATACCTGCAAATAACACCGGAGCACCGAGACGCTATTTGCTTAGCAGCACAGTTAGGGGTGCAGTTCACCCTTTGAGGGTGCTTTGAGAATTACACAGATTATTTTTGTCGTATTTATGCAGGTTTAGCAGCCGCAAAAGCTGCGCAGTCCTTTTGTCGCAGCCCCTGTGTCTTAAGTTTCCTTAGTGATGGTACTGATAAAGAGTTGACTGTTCTGATCTTCTCACATGTCTTCTCTTGTATTTTTAATGGCTACTGCAAGGCAAATTTCCTTTTACGGGACAATCATTTCAGTAAATTCTTCTCAGTTTTTTCTCTTTTTGATCTTTTGAGCCTCCAACAGATTCTAAGAAATATAGACTTTTCGACGGAGGCCCCTGCATGGGGAACAAGGACCCATATAATAATATAATATTTTTTTAATCAAATGTGTGTCAATTGGAGTTCATGACCATGCAAATCCTCCTCTACAGCTTAATCCACTCTTGATATTTCGCAACATTTGTTTTAGGCTTCTATGGAAATCGAATGAAACCAACAGCTTTCACACCATCAGGGTACTGAGTGTTGCTGTTTCGTGTGACCCAGGCACATGTTCTGAAGATAAAGAAGATATTCTAGTGTTGGCTTGAGATGATTCAGCCCTGATCTTCAAGTCTCACACAAAGAATGCAGTCAAGTCTCTGAACAATGGCACAAATGTTTTACTTGGACACATTGTTCAAATTGAGTATATTTTCTCCCAAAGACTGCTACTCCCAGTATTGTTAGTACTAGTGAATAATAATAATTTCTTTCTTTGTCTTCAATGAAACATTCTTTTCCCTCACCCTGATCTACAGGGAGGTCAGAGGTCAGGGTGGGGACGTGGCAGGGCTTGGCGAAAAACACTTCAGCAGGGGATCAAACATCCACCTGCTGCTTTAGGATGTTTGATATTCAGCTTTCAGTTACTTTAATAAATAGATTTTTTCAAAAAAGGCTTTAAACTGTCTAGCAGCTCTGACATCAGTGATCGATCAGCCCTGACCTGAGAGCCGAACAGCAGGGAAATATCAGTAACAGGCAGGAAAATATGCAGACAGAAACTAAATGAGGTCAGATAGTCTGAACCTCCTCTTTATGGACATGAATTATGAGCCGTTCATTTTCTCTGCTGCTACTTTCTGAGCAGCATGAAAAAACCTGATGATAAACAGAGAAAACTTCACACCAACATCTAATGAAACAGGCCACATCACTTGAGCTAATCGCCTTATTTCAACTGGAACCTCTTCTAATACTCCTGTGCAATATTCTCTGTTTTCAGTATAAAATTCCTGTTTATTGATATTTATTCATACCTCTATTACTGCTGTGCAATATCCTCCGTCTCATTATCATCTTAATAAACTACACTTAACTTGACAGTTCATGCACTATTACTGACTCCTTATATTATCACATTGTATTATTATACCGTACATACTTATCATCAACCAGTGAATCTACTTTGTACTTTACACTTACACTTTATTTTTAACCTACCCACTTGCTACTTAATTTATCTGACCTGTATTATAGTGTATTATATTCTGATTTGCACATCTCTTATTTCTTACTAGAAATAATTGTCTCATACTGTTGCAGACTTATTAAGTATTATTTCTATTTCTATTCTATAAGTGCTTCTATTCCTGTGTGCGCTGACGTGACAGTGAGCTGCTGTAATGAAAGAACTTCCCCTCGGGGATCAATATAGTATTTCTGATTCTAATTCTGAAATCTTCGGACACGACACCAAAATCCCACAGTAATTGATTTTCTGTGGTTGCGTGCACTTATGAGCTGTTCCACACAGATTCCAAGTTCGTGAGATCATTTGCTGACTTTTTTACTCTAAGCAAATCTCCAAACCCCATTTCCTCTAGATCATCAAAATAAATTCTGTGGTGTCAGCAGGATTATTGCAGGGAGCGCTCGGTTTGTGTAAAAGGCCAGATCGCATTGCTGTGGCCATGTAGATGTACCCTGATATGACCTGAATGCAGTCAACAGAAGAGAATGATGGAAACATGTTTTTGGAATGTAGTCCTGATTGTTTTTCTAAAATAAAATGAAACATTCAACACAATCTGCCCTTGAAAGCATATTTGGGATGCTGTATATTTATATACTGCTGTAAATTCATCTTTGGGGTACTATATATTTTTGGATCCCAGAGAACAGTTTCCTCCAGCTTTTTCACAGCTAGAGAGAGTGAAAGGAGCTGATGTGATTTGATTGGCTATTGGGTTATTACTGGTTGTCACCCCAACTCCACCCTAGGCTAGTTTGCTACATCCAGCCACTGTGTCTTTTGTTTGTCTGGCAGTTTTGGTTTGTGTCCATTTGTATATATTTGACAGATTTATGTACTCCATCTCTTCTATTGTATTTTTAATGGCTGCTGCAAGACCAAATGTCCTTGAAGTGACAATAAAGTCATGTGATCTTCTCTTATTGTCTATTTTTTCTTTTCTGTTTGAGCTTTTGAGTACCTATTGTAGAAATATTTATAAGGCCGGGATTTTACCTGATATTTCCCATGTGGGAATGAAACTGGAAAACAACATAAAACCTGCTGCTGTGAGAAACAGAGACGGTGGTTACGCACTGTAACAGTCCAGCAGAGAGCAGCGTAGGAGAGAACACAGCTCTCCACGCACCCAGACGCACGAGGGAGAGCGCACAGTTAATGCACCACAAATAACACTAATCACGCCATACAGAGTGAGTCATAGAAAAGTAAGAGACATCCCGCAGACAGAAACAAAGGAAAGAGCAGAGGGAGTTATTAGATCATTAGAATAGTTAGAATTAGAATTAGAATAAGTTCTCTTTTAAATCAAACATCTCTTTTCACATGAGTGGAAAGTTTTGTTCTTGCAACTGCATTTGTAACGTCTTTTGACTCAAACGTTGCTTAACCATGTCATGTGATCTGCTTCTTCAGTTCACCTTAAGAACAAATATTACTGGCACCACTACAGAGAACTGCAGATGAACACTGAACAGACGCAAAACAATGGCAAACTGCACTCTGCTGCAAAACTTTATGGGCGTGTTTGCGCTGTAATATCATAAGCGCAATATCTTTTGTGAATCGGACCTTGAGACGGCACAGATAGCGGTTGCAAATGATGCACTATTCATGGAGCTATCAGCGGCTGCAATTCATTCTTTGTGAATTTGCCCCTGAATTTTTTAATGGCTGCTGAAAAGCACATTTCCCTTGAAGGGGAAATAAATTTAAGTGAATGCTTCACATATATATATATATATATATATATATATATATATATATATATAAAACTTCGTCCTTCACCCTCCGCGGGTGGTCTCATCCTTCGAGCTCGGGTCCTCTACCAGAGGCCTGGGAGCTTGAGGGTTCTGCGCAGTATCTTTGCTGTTCCCAGTACTGCGCTCTTCTGGACCGAGATGTCTGGTGTTCTTCCAGGGATCTGCTGTAGCCACTCCTCCAGTTTGGGGGTCACTGCCCCGAGTGCTCCAATGACCACGGGCACCACTGTTGCCTTCACCTTCCAGGCCTTCTCCAGCTCTTCTCTGAGCCCTTGGTACTTCTCTAGTTTCTCATGTTCCTTTTTCCTGATGTTGCCATCACTTGGTATTGCCACGTCAACCACAACGGCTTTCCTCTGCTGTTTGTCCACCACCACGATGTCAGGCTGGTTCGCCATCACCATTCTGTCAGTCTGGATCTGGAAGTCCCACAGGATCTTGGCTCGGCCATTCTCTACCACCTTTGGAGGTGTTTCCCACTTTGACCTCGGGGTTTCCAGTCCATACTCAGTGCAGATGTTCCTGTACACTATGCCAGCCACTTGGTTATGGCGCTCCATGTATGCTTTTCCTGCCAGCATCTTATCGCATCTCGAGATGGGCGAGATGCGATATATATATAGTCAGGTGCTCAAAAGCTAGTAGAGGACCCAAGCTTGACAATGACACATACCACCCCATGGCAGAGTGAGAGGGGGAATTTTTATATATACATAAGCTTTTGAGCTTTTGAGCACCTGACTTAGAAACTTTCTAAAAAAGAGAAGCTTTTGGTCAGAGGCCCCTGCATGTCCCAGGACCCCTGACCCAGTTGTCACCTGTGACAGGGAGGTCATTGATTTTTATATGATGGAAAATATCTATTTTTTTAGTTAATGACTATGAAAATTTGTTGTATGGGCCTCTACAGTATTTCATAAATCACATGAGCAGCTTGGACAGTAAACAGAGGAAAAGTAAATGAGTTGGGAATATGGGAAAAATGTTATGTGTATATACATGTTTGTTGATCACATCAATCAGTAAAATGAGGCCAGATCACCAGAGAGCAACTGCTGACTGATGGCAGTGTCACGGTTTAAATGTGTCAGAATAAACATCAGTCACTTCCAGGGTGGAGAAACCTGGAAAATCAGCCGCAAATGGCAGATCGACCACACAAAATGTTAAAAAGTCTGTCTTGAAATTTGAATAAATATCCTGAAATATGGCAGTTTAATGGATGAAGTTAATTTTTTTTTTGTTTATATCACGACGAATGGAGCAGTTTGTTGAGGAGATTGTTGATGTTGGTGCAGTGTAGAGATGTGGACAGAGTGAGGAGGGAATACAAGTATAAAAATTTGAACTCACCCTGGACAGGACAACCTCTAAGGTGATGTTCTGAGGAGGAGCGCTGGGTACTACAGAGACAAACACAAAACAGTGTAAATACTGTACATCAGGAAATTCATGAGTCAAAGATAAAACTGGCTGCTCATACAGACAACTGGGACTCAATGTAAATGTTGAGATTGCATGTATACAGTGTACATGTTTTCATTTTAGAAAATAAAATGTTCTAATTTATAAACTGGATAGATTAATTTCTTCAGGCTTCTAAAAATCCTTCAGACGAAACAATCTGAGAAGGTAAAACAGATCCCAGATCACAGCTCATGTCCACACTGAGGTTATAACCAGTGATGTGGGCTCACAAGTCAAAACAGCTGGGAACCAGTGACCAGTGTCAGAGAGACATAAGCACATTCAATGACTTGGTTCATTGGTTTTCAAACTAATAACTCACCAATGACAATGAGCAATACATAACTTGTTCCAGAAGTGAGAAAAACTCAAAATCACACTGACATTTGGAATAATGCAAATAAATAAAAATACAGCTTTGGAACATAACCTCACTCAACAGTATGTTGTGTGGTTCACTCCATGTGTCTAGATAAGGACGGTAAAAAAAAAAAGGAAAACAATTGTCAATCAATAATTCTGTTTTTAGCAGCATTTAACAAATACAATTTCCCACAAAGCTGGAGACCACGTCCAAGTCGAGACCACATCCAAGTCCATGGACTAGTCAAGGAGTCATGATTAGCTCAGACATGTCTGTGATAACAGCAGGACAAAGGACTGAACGGTGTAGGTTTTACACAGCAGAGGTTATGGCTAAAAAGTTGAAAAAATGTCATTAGAAGAAAGTGTTGATGAATATTATGGATATGGACAAAACCAAGTTACGATAACGTAAGTACCTGCACACCACACTGATACATTTTATGCTAAAAAATGTATTGTTGTTTAGCTTTGTTAAACTCATGGAGGTTTGAAATTCTAATAGCAAGCACTGCAGTGGATACCAACTTGTTTTAGATAACGGAAAGTAATCCCCAGGAACACGCTTCATTTTCTCACAAAGACAGATGAAAGAAATGTTGAATGAGAGATTGCATTGAGTTATAGAGGTTAGTGGAACAGAGGCTAGCCTGCACATGACGTCAGGACTTATATCTATATAGCAGATATCACAGGAATCAACGGAACAATCTGACATATTTGGATATACTCTTGTCTACCGAATCAAACACCTGAAGATCAATATCAGTTTCATAAATAAATCACACAGCTTCGGTGTTGTTGCAAGGTGTATTTTTTCACTTTTGACGAAGCAAGGCTAATAGTTTCATCCCTGCCTCCAGACTTTGTGCTAAGCTAGGCTAGACACATCTAAAAGTTTCTCTCAGAGACTGGACCTGAACGCCTCATTACAGATGATGTTGTGTTATTAGTTTTTTACAGTGTCAGTGTGTTGGCTGAGTGCAGGGCTGACTCTGTTTGGTGTCAGATCACTCCTGTCAATCAATCATCCTGACGACATCAGCACAGGCAGGAAGCAGACGGAGCAATGCTGTGACAGCGTTCGGCCTCCAAGATCTGATTGTGTCACTACAGCAAAACAAGATTACCACCAAAAACATGACAGGTGTCATTACGCGCACACACACACACACACACACACACACACACACACAAACTTTATCCCTCCGAACTGTCAGGACATCAGACTGATTCTGAAGTCAGTCCTTGATTCTTTACTTCTTTAAGTTCTTAAAAATCTGACTTTAAATCACAAACACTGTGACTCTCCGTGAGCATCACAGCAGAAACTGGTCCAACACAAAGATGAAGAAGAAGGGGAAAATGAAGATGGAGAAAAAACGAAAGCTGACAATTAAAGGTAAAGAAGAAGAGCACACAAATAAATAGGAGGATGGAGAAGAGGACATAAGGTCATAAGGACTGGCGGCGAAGTCGAAGGACATGGTGGCAGTGATCACCGAGGAACCCCTCTTCTTAATTGGACTTTTAGATTCCCTCCTCCTCCTTATTTTAGTTTATTTTTAAGTAACTTTTATATAGGCTTATTTATAAGGTATAAAGAGTAAAGTTAAGTAAATAAAGTTATATTTTAACAGTTTTTCTTTGTACTGTCTTAGAGACCCAATTTAAAGCTGCTCTTCCCCCAATTTAAAGAACCTGAACATCACTGGAGACCTAGACTCCCAAACCTAGGTGGCGTTGTCGGCATGTTTTATATTTCATATTTACAGGTTAAATGATTAAATCCTATATTTCCCCCTTAGAGGCCTGACAGTTGAGGAAGGAGAGGGAAAGATTAGACAAGAAAATAAATGACCAAATTGAACAAGATGAATGAGAAAAAAAATCATGAAAAATGAGGAAAACAAAAATTAGGGCGCAGATGATGGAAACAAAGAAAAGAAAAAAACATGAAGAAAACAAAGATTGAACATAAGTAATATAAAGTTTAAAAAAAGCAAATCTCTCCTCTCTCCTTCTGTAGCTTTCAGCAGGTATTTCTGCATCCAGAGCTGCAGAGTCTGGATCTGTGGTTGTGGGCTACATGCTGCCCCTGTGTTCCTGCTCAACGCCCGCTGCTACAATTAATATTTTTAGTCTTATTACTATTATCATTATTATTTCTATCGTTATTATTACTATTATTATTTTTTTGATATTACCACTACCATTACATTATTATTATTTTAAAATTCCATGTGGAATTTGTACTGTGCTACTGTATGCTCTCTCACTCTCTCTCGCTCTCTCGCCCACCCAGAGCCTGGTTCTGCTCAAGTTTGTGGGAAGGAATTCCCACTGTCGCCAAGTGCTTGCTCATGGTGGGATTTGTTGGGTCTCTGGAAATAATATTATTAAGATATAAAGATGTACAAAAAGATGAAAGAAAAGAGAAATAAAGAAAACCAAAGTTACAGAAGAAAATTAAGATCATGAAAGATAGAGATAACGACACAGGAGAACATGATGGAGACATCATGAAAGAAAAAAGTGAAAATGAAAACAAAGAAGACATAAAGATAAAAAAGAAGGCAAAGTCAAAGAAAATGAATATCAGGAAGTAGAAGATAAATAAGAAAATAAAGACGATGGGAGACCTGGGATGAAAACAAAGAACACAAAGGAAACAAACAAAATAACGATGGCAAACTAGAACATGAAAACAAAGAAGATGAAAAATAAGAAAATGATGATGGCAAAGACAAAAATGAAGTGAATGAATGTGGAAGAAGAGGATGAAGAAGAAGCGGACGTGTGGTTCTGTCAGAGACAAAGTGTGACGTTGTGAATCAAAGTGTTTTGGTTTGAATGAACTCTGCGTCTGTCCAACCAGACGCCTGATTAACTGACAGCAGCTTATCTATTGATTCAGCTGCTGTCTGTCTGTGCGTGTGTGTGTGTGTGTGTGTGTGTGTGTGTGTGTGTGTGTGTCAGTTTTATTGTGGATTCAATTAGCCCACAAGTCATTGTTATCATCGAGGTGCAGCCGGAAAATTCACAATACAGCATCTCTCTCTCTCTCTCTCTCTCTCTCTCTCTCTGTGTGTGTGTGTGTGTGTGTGTGTGTGTTTTCAGATCATTTTTATGGTGTGATTGCAGCTGGACAGAAGCCTCTATTCTCTCTCACTGTCTGTGTATGGAAGTTTATTAACAGCAACATGCCTGTCTGAGCAGCAGCCAGCTGATATTAAAGCCCCCCAATCAAAACATTAACCACAGGTCAGGAAGCTGTTAACACTTCCTGATTGATTGACAGGTTTTACAGTAATGTAGGGAACAACAGTAGACAACAACAAGGGTTTTTTTACAACTACTAATTTATATTAAAGCAGCAAGTGGCATTCCAAGCATATTGTTTGACATATAAGCATTATACAAAGTGTCATAATGTTGGATGGTAGTCTAGCCCCCTAGAATACCAGGGTTTCTCCTGAACTGGGTGGCTTTTGTTTTCACGGGCTGAATGATATAAAACTGAGGTCTATAAGGATTAACGCAGTAGAAAGTTTAAATATTTGTCAAAATTACAAATGTACAGTTTAAACTATGAAATGAATCGAACATGATTGTGATCCTGGCAAAAAATCATTTTATCCACAGCTATTGGACCCACTGCAAATTTTAACTGGATTTCCAGAAAATCATCAACAGAAAATGTGAATTCATGCTGTTTCCATCCACTACTGCTATGAGAATATTAGGAGTTGGCTGATGGAGGTAAACAGCCGGTGGAGCTAATGCTCCAGTCGCTGCCATTAAAGCATCGCAGAAGAGGAGGACACAACGAGATGATGTCATTAAAAGAGCTCCAGCCGAAGCTCAGACGATGGAAAACCACATGACATTTCTGTTAGGTTCATGTGTTCATGTGAGGAAGGTTCCAGCCTCCTCATCGTGGAGCGGAAGCTTGACTGACAAATAAGTCACATGCTTCATGTACGTTATGATTTATTCACTAAGTCTGTTTCCGTTGCACTTTGTTATATTTTTCTTTTATTACTACACCAACTTATCTTTTATTAATTTTTATTTCAAGCGTTTCCCACTCAGGTTTTTAATGTGCAAAGTGAAAATGCACATAAACAGGTGGATGGAAATGACCAGAGACCAGTTGCATTGCGACATAATCCTACAGTGTTGGGTTGAGTATGGACAGAGACCTCAAAGAATAGTTCAAACTCTTCAGTAATATATCTGTAATTTATGTGTGAATTTATATGTCGGGCATGACAGAATATATACAGACGGAATATATTTTGGGGTGTGTTTGCTTGATTGGCAGGTGTTGTAGCCTATCACACTCAACTCCACTAAAAAAACACCTTTCTGTTTGTCTTTGTTTACAGTTATGTCACATGTTCAATATTTTCTTTCTTTTGACTCTTAAATACTTTGAAACTTTATTATATTTTATACGTTATAATATGTACATTGATTTGTGCTCATGCTTTGTTCTCTCAATGTTTTTATCATTAACTTTCATATTTCTGTTGATTCTCTCTGTTCTTCCCACACATGACAAACTTAAATACTGAACCCTCTGTTTCTGCGTCTCTCTTTGTGTGGAAGCAGCTCCTTCCTCATCCCCCCGCTTAATTAAAGACCCCCGAGTCCCCTAATGAAACAACTGACAGCGGGGAGGGGGGGTGGACCACTTCAAGCCAGTTACACTGCAAACAGCACACATACTCTCTGTACACTTTCATTTTCTAGACACTGCGTGTTTTAAAATATCAGCAGCCTGTTTATTAGTTTTATTGACTTTTTTCTACCCTAAATATGAGGAGATTTACTTTGAAATGCCATGTGGACAATATTTTGGAAATTATTACAACAATGTGATTCTAATGTCACTTTGAATATTACTGCACTTAAATAAAATGTTTTAATCATGTATCGATCTCTTTGGCTGAGCTCAGTGTGTATAAACATGGATTATATTCAGTGATTTTAAACAATCAAGGACTTTCAGGATAAACAGATTTTCTTTCACGATTGAATCTCTTGCACTTGTCGGGTTCAGTACACTCGTTTACATCTTTAAAAGGTCCAGAGAAATCTTATCATTACTCGTAATGTGATGTAATCATGGCCATAGCTACCATTGAGATCGTGCCATCAGTATTTTGGGGGATGTGCTGTGTTTTTTGCAAACTGTTATTATGTGTAACTTTAAATTTTATTTTGAATTATAGATCTTAACTCCAGTATTTCATATCCTGTGGTGTAAATGACCTTACATAACATGATAAACCAAGTTGTTTTTCTTTTTTCTAATTCCTCTTGCAAATGATTGTCGGATCTTAAGTGGAGACCAAGGGGCAGTACAGCATGAGGTCATCACTGACATACTGTCTTCCAAGAAGTTCAGGTTCAGTCAGACAGACTAACGTCAAGGATTTAACCATTAATAGCAAATGGTTATACAGTTAGATTTGTTGGAAAAGGCTTTGAGAGAGCTCCTTCAAAGTGCAGAGCTGCAACGAGAATTCTGCTGACAGGACTAATTCCCCCTTAATAAAAATACATGAACATTAAACCTGGTGAAATAAATAATACCGAAAAACCACTTAAGCAGGAGGTTGGGGTGGTGGAGGGAGCTGAGGCAGCAAACCGTGTGGGCTTCAGCAAATCAGCAGAGTAATAGTGATAAAGGGGCAGGTTAATGTCCGTGGTGTGCAATTCAATTCAGTTTAGTTCACTTTTATTTATATAGCGCCAATTCATAACAGAAGTTATCTCGTTGCACTTTTCCTACAGAGCAGGTCTAGACCGTACTCTTTATAATATTATTTACAGAGACCCAACAAATCGCACCATGAGCAAGCACTTGGCCACAGTGGCAAGGAAAAACTGATGGGATGTGAAGCATATATGTAACCGCCCGAACTGGCGCGACTTCAGTGCTCTGTTTTAAGAGAGAATCTTAAAACTGAACTGACAACACAGAGTCAGAAGCTTTTAGCAGTGGAGCTCCTCACTGGGGACTGACACGCAGTATGTTACTGATGGGTTAAAAGCGTATTAAAAGACAGCAAAAGCCACAGAAATGATCATGAAGTGATAACTCTGCTGAGCTATTAACCTTATGTACAGCACTTGTATATGCTACTTTTGAACAGAACTCAACGTCACGGTGCAGTGAACAGCAATGCATTCAGTTACTGATGTGCGTATGTTACCACATTGGATATATGAGGAGATGTTAAGGTAGAACTCACCGTCTGATTGGGTGGTGACCCTGAACGTCTCTGAGGCGGTGCCTGGTCCATAGCGGTTAATCGCCAAAACTTGAACTGTGTACTCTGTGAACTTATTGAGTCCGTCCATCTTGTAGTTGAGTCCATTCACCTCCACACTCTGAACACAAACATAGGGGAGCGGATACACTTCATTTATGACCCTTTGAACCCTTGGCTGTTTTCTCTGGGTTTTCACTCCCTACATTTACAGGCTTATGGCTAGAAATAAGGCATTTTACTATGTAACATGACAGTATGTGTGTGATGTTTGTGTTTCAATTGGAGTTATCACTCTCAGAAGGGTTGTGATTTGTGGCATAAATTGTGTTCAAAGGTTTATTAAACTCCACATAAAGACTGGTGTTCTGACAGGCGGTGCTACGGCAGTGATGGGTACTGACCTGTTCCTTGCCAGACGGGCTCTCGGTCCACAGCAGTCTGTAGCCCAGCACGGGTCCATTTGGTTGGCTGGGAGGCTCCCAGCTCACCTGGACGGAGGTGGGAGAAAGAGCCGCAGCTTGGAGAGACTCTACTCTGCTGGGAACCTGGACTGTAGGGACACACAGAGACAACACATTCACAAATACTCACACTACTGATGCTACTACTACTCTGTTATCACTACTGCTACTATTAAACTTTCTTCTGCTACATCTACTACCATTTTAAGGTCCCAAAATTCTCATGACTCTAGCAATTAGAGATTTTATGGATTTTACGTTTAAAAATGTGCAGCTAGTCATGAATGGAGTGTGTCCCTGCATGACAGAGTGAGCCTGCTACATTAAGGGGGCACTCCAGTGATTTCAGATTTTCATAAAGTTGGGGGAGTCGCAAGAGACACACTAAAAAACTAATGGTCAAATCGAGCAGCGGCCAAGATATCCCATTTCTTAGTCTGTTTTATGGGTCAAGATCCACAAACAATGCATCCTAAAAGATGACATCATCAGGGTCACTTTTACAAACTTTGAAAAACCACAGCCACAGAGAACATCATATAACAGGCTGAACTGTTCTTCTCGTGACAAGTAAACTGGACTTAAAGTGCCCCTTTAAGAGAGTGCTCCATTATGAGTAGTTTGTAACCTTAATGTCGCTAGGCTAAGCCACTTTCCTCATGTCTGTTTATAGTCTTCTTATAGTCTTTTAGAGTTAGCCAGGGCTAAAATTGTTTTTGCTTTTAGTCTAACAGTATCTTTAGTCTAACAGTACTTTGCCATCAGGAATGGTCTGATAACATGTTTCTTAACTTAATAAAGTCTTATTCCAAAAACAGGTGTTGAAAAAAAGAAATATAAAGAAATGCACACGGTACAAAAAACAAAGAACATAGATTCAACAGAGTATAGGTATGGATACATGATTGGGGAAAACATTATCATCTGTTCAATATTTTCTTTCTTTTGACTCTTAAATACTTTGAAACTTGACGAATACTTTTGAAAAATGTTTATTGTATAATATATGTTATAATATGTACATTGATTTGTGCTCATGCTTGGTTCTCTGAATGTTTTTATCATTAACTTTCATATTTCTGTTGATTCTTTCTGTTTTTCCCACACATGATGAACTTAAATACTGAACCCTCTGTTTATGTGTGCATGTCTTACTGTCAGGTTTGGTGGTGATCCTCAGGGGGGCGGAGCTCTCTCCTGGCCCCACGTCGTTGTAAGCGATGACTCTGAAGCTGTAGCGCTCCTCTGGTTTCAGGTTGGAGACTGTCAGCTCCAAAGACTCCGGCTCCGACACGTTCACTGACCGCTCCCTGACACAGGGAAAAACAATGTCTACACTGAGCTATCTTTATTACAAATATGATAACACACACTTAACAATGTACATTTTTTCAATTTTAATAATAATATTTTTTTATTATTTATTATTTTATATATCACCACATTTTCTTACTCATAATATTTGTTTTTGTCATCTATACATTATTTTTTTTTTGTATTTTACTTCATTATTAAAGTCAGAAAAACTTGGAGTTGATACATTTACCAGTGCATATAAAAGAGAACCCAGTACAGATAATCAGAGCTGTAATCTGTGTAATCCCTCAGTGACTGCAGCTAATCCTCAGATAACAGCACCTCTGCAGCCTCTCAGTCCTCACCTAATCACCAAATCACTGAAGAGACAGCTGCAAAGATTAAAATGTTTCCACTGCAGCATCAAATACACACTGTGGTTTTTCTGCACAGTAAACTGTAAAGAAAGCTGACAGTGAAAATATATTTGCAATGATTTTTATACTATATATTGGAGGAATTAAAAAAAAAAATCCTGTTGATAAGATAATAGGAAAATTCATCTTGGTAGAATTTTTTTCCACTTTGATGAGAATTGATAAAAACATTGTACATGTTGGAGAATCTTTGTCACATTGATCTCACTGCAGTTTCTTCTCTCGATTTCAGCCAGAGAGAAACACAAAAGAACCCAGACCCAAACGGTTTGGTTTCCAGTTTGTAACTGATCCTTAATTTAGACAGAAGGGAGGATGAAAACTGTACAATTCATTTAAAAACAGTTTAGAAATATCCTGTCCCCACTAAATAAATTACTGCTGCCAGGGAGTGAAAGTACAGTTTAACAGTAGCAACAAGCAATAATGAATTAATTACTGCTGACGAAGAAGGTTTAACATGCATGTCTGTTCTGCTCATTTCAATTCAACATTCCCATCAGTCTCAGCTGTACTTTGTGTTTAGTGTTAGTATATGTTAGCATGCTAACACTAAACGTTAATGCTAACATTGCTAATGCTACGTTAGCATGCGTATGGTTATGGTTAGGGAAAGGTTGTGGTCTCCTGTCTCTTGCAAGAAAAGTCAGACATGCTACATGCCCATCCACCATCCCGACCTCCAGACCTTTACTTTCTGACTCACGACATACAGGACACACTACTTCCTGAATTGGCATTGGACTGCAGCTGTGAGGTGCGGATCCATCAAATATAGACGTAATTCTAGGGATGCTGGGCTGCAGTGAACGGAGGAGACCAGCTCAGACCCACTGTCAGAAGGCTCTACAGTCTTGGTCTGCTGACATGAATCTTGTCTATCTGTCTATCTGTGCGTTGCTATGTAGCTGTTGACACTTGTGACATTGCTTGTAGTGACTGGCTGAACCTGTTTTATTGCAGGTGAAAATCAGAAAAAATCAATCTTGACGCAAATAAAATACAAGTCAACCGTGTGTGTGTTCTGTTTCATTCAGAGATAATTTTTTTTATGAAAAATCCACATAATTTCAAACTGTATAAAACATCTTTTTTTCATAAAAACTAGAATAGGTATAGTACCACTGACATGCAAAATGATGGCATGTAAGACATGTAGCGACTCTGCCAAAAGCCTCTAAATAGAAAGTGAAAACTCATCTTTTCGTCCTTTCCGTCTTTCCTGCTTTTCTTCTTTTTCCATTTTTCTCTCTTGATCTTTTTTCTTATTTCTCTATTTCATAGTCAGTATATTATTCAGTATATTTCCTGGAAGTCATTACAACTGACAAAAGATTTCATCCTCACTCTCCCTTCTTGCTGTCTCCCATCTCCTGTAATCTTATTGTTTTCCCTCTCAGTCTCTCTCTCCCTCACTCCTTTCTCGTTTTGTTATTAGTGCTGAAAAAACCCATCTCTGTATTTTTCTCTAAGTCATTAGAACTGCCAAAACCTCTGCCTCTGTTCTTTCTGTAAGTCAGTAGGACTGACAGAATCTCTCCGTCGTATTGTTTCATGATGAAACGTCAGGGACTCTTTTGTCCAGCGTACCGTTCACAGCCCTAAAGCACTGCAGGCCGGTTAGTCCCTGAGGTAACAAAGCTTAAAAGCCTGGATGTGAAAGGCTTCAGCTGGAGCCCCGCCTGTCAGAGGTTACCATTTAACATCAGCGGGGGACTTGCCAATATGTCACCCAGAGATCCTTCTAGTAAATGTATAGTTATGAGCTGCAGAGCTGTGATCAAAGGAAAGAAGTGTTGTCTTTGACATACTGTTAGTATACAACTCTACACAATCAGTCCTTTGTCCCTTTATAATTTAACAACATGGACCTTCCTGTTACACAGTATTATGTTCACACACCTTCAAGACTACAACATAGGTCATCTACCTTGTTAGCCATGTTAGCAGTGTAGCTCTATGGACGGCAATGTGGGTCTGTCAGTTGGTTGGTCTGTCGGTCACCACTTTGGTCCAGACTGAAATACCTCAGCAACTGTGTGGATTGTCAATAAAGTTTGTGGATACATTGATGTTCCACAGAGGATGAATCTTAATCACTTTGGTGATCCTCTGACTTGTCATCTAGCGCCATCATCAGGTCAAAATTTCAATTTGTTCAACACTAGTTTATGACCAAATACCTGCAGAACTAATGACGTTCCCATCAGCCTCAGCTGGACTCTGTGTTTACTGCTAATTAGCTAATGTTAGCATGCTAACACACTAAACTAAGATGGTGAACATGCGAAATGTTACCTGCTCAACATCCGCATGTTAGCACGTCATAACAATAATGGAGTTTCAATTCAACTCAATTTTATTTATATAGCGCCAGTTCATAACAGAAGTTATTGCACTTTTCCTATAGAGCAGGTCTAGACCATACTCTTTATAATATTATTTACAGAGACCCAACAAATCCCACCATAAGCAAGCATTTGGCGACAGTGGCAAGGAAAAACTTCCTTTAAGAGGCAGTAACCTCGAGCAGAACCAGACTCAATGGTGGGTGGCAGATAGTGCGCATGCGCCAACGTGCATGCTGCCTGTTGCCGTAGCTCCGTATCGTCATCCTACTTTTTCCAACTTTTAGCTTTCCTTTTTCTTCCAAACTTTAGTAACTTGTGTGTAAGTATAATTTAGACTACGCTCTTTACGAAAATGAGAGTAGAAAGTGTTTTAGTACTTTTTTTCGCCGTGGAACTTCTTCTCCTGCTACTTGGTCAGGGCACCGCTGCAGATCAGCTGTTTGGCAACATTGCTTACACCAGGGAACAGCTGATCGTGCTGAAGCAGAGCGGCATGGACAACCGTTATCCCCACTGAGATCAGGAGGAGGACACACCGAGAATGCAGAGGTGGAACGAAGCGGCGAGGGAAGAGAGAGGGGTGCAGACAAAAGAGACTTAAGAACAAGAGATTTAAGCCATGTCTGCCTTCTCTCGTAATGGGCAACGTGAGATCACTGGCAAATAAGATGGTTGAGCTAACGGCGTTAGCCCGGAGTCAGACGGAGTTCCGTGAGTGTAGTTTGATGTGCTTCTCAGAGACATGGCTACACCAGGACATCCCGGATCATAACGTGAATTCTCACATGCCGTTGTTGTGGCTGTTTACATCTCCCCCTCTGCTAACTCGGCATCGGTGTGCAACGCCATAGCACAACTCCAGACTCAGTACCCTAGTGCACTCATATGAATCTCGGGTGACGTCAACCATGTCAGTGTTTCAACAACACGATATGTGAGTTGTCTAACTAGAGAGGAGAGGACACTGGACCTGCTGTTAACCTTAAGGACGCATACAGGAGCGGCATGAAGAGCATCACTGGCTTCAGACCGACTGGCAGCAGAGGAGATGAAGGCAGCTTGGACAGGGCCAACAAACTTAATCTGTTCTTTAACAGATTCGACACACCGGCTCCTGCTCATCCCCCCTCTAACTCAGCTGCTGTCTGCCCTCAGACTCCTGTGAGTCAATTGCTCCCCCCTCCTCCATCTTCCAGGGAGAGTCCTATTCCCCCCTCAACTGGCTCTCAGGCTAACGGCCCACTTCAACATCGTCTGGCCAGCCCTGCTCGGTGAGAAGCTGGCAGCAATGCAGGTGGATGCCCCCCCTCATGTCCTGGATGGTTGACTACCTGACTGGCAGACCACAGCATGTGCGCCTGCAGTACTGTGTGTCGGACAGCGTGGTCAGCAACACTGGGGACTGTCCTCTCTCCCTTCCTCTTCACCATCTACACCACAGACTTCAGCCACCACACAGAGTCCTGCCACCTTCAGAAGTTTTCTGATGACTCTGCTGTGGTGGGATGTATCAGCGGTGGCGATGAGACTGAGTACAGGGCTGTGGTGGGTAACTTGGTGTCTCATGGTGTGAGCAGAACCATCTGCAGCTCAATGCGACAAAGTCTAAGGAGCTGGTTGCAGACCTACGAAGGGCCAAGGCACCAGTGACCCCGGTTTCCATCCAGGGGGTCAGTGTGGACATTGTGGAGGACTACAAGTACCTGGGAGTACACATGGACAATAAACTGGACTGGGCTAGGAACACTCAAGCTCTTTACAGGAAGGGCCAGAACCGCCTCTATTTTCTAAGGAGGCTGAGGTCCTTCAACATCTGCCGGACGATGCTGAGGATGTTTTATGAGTCTGTGGTGGCCAGTGCTATCCTGTATGCTGTTGCATGCTGGGGCAGCAGGTTGAGGGTAGCAGACGCTAACAGACTCAACGAACTGATCCGTAAGGCCAGTGACATTGTGGAGGTGGAGCTGGACTCTCTGGCGGTGGTGTCAGAGAGGAGGATGCTGGGTAAACTACATGCCATCTTGGACAGTGTCTCCCACCCACTCCATGACATGCTGGTCAAACAATGATCCGTATGACCCGAAGTCATTAAACTGGACATTGATCATTAACATCTCTGCAATACTTGACATAATTGTGCAATATTCTGTGTTAATAATGCTGTGCAATATACTCAGTTTTCAGTTTAATTTATTGATATTTATTCATACTTCTATTACTGCTGTGCAATATCCTTCGTCTCATTATAATCTTAATAAGCTACACTCAACTTGACAGTTCATGCACTTTTACTTTATAAACCCACTTTGTACTTCACACCTTTTTTAATTTTATACTTATACCCACTTGGTACTTAATTTATCTGACCTGTATTATAGTGTATTATATTTTTTGCTTAGTACTTCTATCCCTGTGTGCAGTGAGCTGCTGTAACAAAATATCAATAAAGTATTTCTGATTCTGATTATATCCACCGCTGCCGTGTATGGTTTTGAGGGGGTATACCACCTAGAATTTTTTTTTTTTGACAAAATAATCTTAAATTAAGGTCCATTTCCTATTTTCTTCCGAAGCTTTGTCAAACCGCTATTTCCAAGATCAAGAATGAACTCTCACGCACAACAATAATGTGACTTTGACAGAAACTAATGCAGACTAGATGTGCACTCTAATGGAAATATACGGTGCAAATAGACAAATCACAAGCAAATTAGGAAAACATCATCATCAATTGACAACACACGCACAGCATTTAGAAAACACGCTGCAAATACAGAAACATGCTGCTAGCAGCACAGACGACAATAGAAACTGTTTCCAGAGAACACTAAAACACGGCTCGGACACACTTTTTGTTGCCATGGTTTGTCTCTCAAGAAGTTACCGATGTCGGGTCCATGTATCATCCATTTATTCAATTATTTCATTCAATCAGGAAAACGGTAAAAGTGGTCAGACTTCCGATTTTTTTTTTTTGCAGGCTGTGTTTTCCTATTTTCATCTTGAAATGGGTAATCTACTAAACAAGAAACCAAAAAAGTATTTTCTGTTTTTCTGTTATTTTGTTTCTTTACTCTTTGTCCGCTGTGTGCATGCGCAGTCATGCAGCATGCACTTACCTCGCAGGAGCACGCACATTCAAAGAAAAGGTTTGTAAAGCATTTTTGAAACTGAAAAAGAAGGTCATAATAACCAGGTTCATCAGTGATAACAAATGGACTGTAGCCTGTTATGAACGTAGTGACGAAGTGTACATAGATTAGGTGTGCAGTCCTGCATTTTTCGACCTCACCGATATGTTTTTAAGCATTGGAGTTTAGACAGTTATCCTGTGATGCACTGCGAACAGTATAAGAGGAAACAATAATGCTCTTGTTCCCCTAATTGACTCTCTGATTTGACATGCTCAGGTCGTACAGCGGCATCTAGTGGTAAATGGTAAGTGGAATGTACTTGTATAGCGCCTTTCTCGTCTTCTGACCACTCAAAGCGCTTAATGGCAGCTTTATTAGTGATTTAATACCGGTAGGATAATTACTGCATGACTTGGTCAGAGAGTATAGTGACCAACCCTGGATGTCTTTCCAAATGTCAACTTTTGGTGACTCATTTCTGTTTATGGTACTGGTCATCCTCACCTTCAATAGGTGTGTGTGTGTGGGGGGGGGATTATTTAAGGAAGGACTTTCGGGAATAAGCAGATATCGGTTGTTAGTTAATACAAAACTAAATGTCACTAATTTACAAACAGACATCACACACACAAAGACAATATACAAGTGAAACATCCTCCCCCTCAAAAAAGTGATAATGTGTGTTGTGTAACTTTTTTAACATGGAAGCTGAGCTTATCTCATTATCATAACAATGCTCGGCCTACTGTAACCTATACCTCTGGGTATTTCTGGTCTAATAATGCCTATATGATTATTACACAGGCTACAGGTCATCTGTCAACACTGGTGAACCTGATAGGAAAGGTTAACATCTGTCATAAACATTAAATCTCCTCAGAAATCATTAAAATGTCTGATAGAACGAATTTTTTTCGCGCTGTATTTGGTTGAGTCTGCGCATGTGTTGCCAAATTGGTGAAGATGTTTTCTTAATTTGCTTGTGTTTTGTCTATTTGCATGTGCTTTCTTAAGTTGCAGTGCGTTGAGCTCTCAGGGCCACCGTAGATTTACTTACTGTACAGACATTTATAAAAACACCAACAAAACATCCAAATATTCAAAGCTGCACAGCATGCATGGTCAGCAAAAAATGTTGATGTGATTTAGTTTTTAGTTCTTTTTGCTCTTTTTAACACCTCTAACTCAATACTACGGTTACGATGTTGCTTGAGAAGTAAATGTCCTGTGTTCCAACATGTACCTTTAGGTACTTTCAGAAGCCATCATCATGAGTTCATGTCCCTTCAGAGGCCAACACCACAGACTGATGTACAAACACAGCAGTTTGTATGTGGTTTTAGAGGTCAACAACATGGGTTCATCATGTAGCTTAGAGATCATAACCACATCTCGTATATTCCTTGTGTGCCCTTTCATGTGGGTCAACGTATTTATAATCCAAGACCAAGTGTTCATCTAACACTCTGAAGTCCATGGTTCTTATATAACCTGCTGAAACAAAGATGACTCTGCGTATGACCTCTGTGATCAGAGAAACCTATGAGTGATTCTACATTCTCTGATGGTTTTATTTGAATTAGGCCCTAAAAAGTAACATTATTCAGAAATTCACTAGAAAAAGCAAAGATTCAACAAAAGTCTGACAAAGTAAACATAGGTTTGTGGGTTGTCCAGACCTCCAGGTTGGGAACCACTGCCTTAGAGGAGGAATTCAGAATCCAAAAGTCCGGTCTTACCTCTCGACTCCATCCTGGGAGTAATAAATGCCGTAGGTCTGCACAGCTCCTCCGGTCTCCTCCGGGGGGCGCCAGCTGAGTCGGACAAATCGGCTGGACACTAGGACAGGGACCAGGTCGCGGGGGGCAGAGGGGAGGGCAACGCCTGGGCTGGGGGACACTGGTGGGGGATCAGAGGAGGAGGAGTAAGTCAAGGGGGTGCCAGAAGGAGCAGGAGGAGGAGGAGGAGGAGGAGGAGGCGTGTGGGCAGGTCTATACTGAGTGGGCATGGCCTCTGTTAACAGTTTATCCAGGGGAGAGGGAAGGAGGGAGGAAGGGAGGAGAAGCAGGGACCAGGACGGGGGACAAGGAGTGGAGGTGCATGAGGTGAGCAAAGGAGGCGGAGCAAAAAAAAAGACAGATGAGATGAGCAGATAAGGAACGGAAAAGACATGGAAGAGACAAGAAGGAAGAAAAGGAGGAAGAAGAGTGGTAAAGAAGATCACAGGCAGGAAGAAAAAGCGGCAGAGCATCTGAAGAGTTCAGTCATCAATCAACAGATATCAATCAAAAGTAAAGACTAAGAATCATTTGATCTTATCAATGAGCCCTGCAGGATTAATTCAGACATTTCAAATAGATGTACTCAGGGTGGGAAATGAACCAGCCGCTGACAGACAAATGTTCAAATTCACCAGCCACTCAATAGAAAATCATTATTCTGTGTCTGAAATTCGCTTCAATTCAATTCAATTTTATTTATATAGCGCAAAATCACATGGTCTTGGATAATGACATCTGATAACAGACCTTTCCAACTGCACCTGGTATTAATAAACGTGCTTGTTATCTTGAGCCTGCATTGTGATCGGATCTTAATATGCAAATTAGGTAGGCGGAGCTGGCTGACTAGCACAGCCAGCAGTTTGGCTTCGGGGGACTCATAAGGGACCGATACAACGTGAAGGCAGGTCGTATGACAGATGGAGAAACTGAACTTCACGAAATATGTGGTTCTAGAAGCTTGGTGACACAGGGACTACTTGTAAGACTAGTTAGTAAACTACTGTAGCTAGCGAGCTAACCACTAACACACTAGCCAGCCGGGAACATGCTAGCACTAATTACTGTAGTCACAGTCGCTCTCTGAGTTTCCTTCTATTTTCTCTGTCCTGCGTCTTTTACTACCCCGAGCCATTTTGTCCTGCACGTGCTTTTGTTCTCAGGATTGTACATCAATTAATTCAATAAAGAGTTATTCAAGTGAGGAAAAAGTTCTCTGAGCTATAGCAAGCTTGCTTACTATCAGTTAGCACAATATATCCAAGATTAACAAGAAAGCTCTCATTTAGCAAAGTCATGAGCAGGGTCCCTATTGGTAAAATACGTTCACAGCATATTCAAAAGACATTTGTACAGATTCCACTCTCATAACTGTCTGTAAACCTTTTCCCTTTTGTGGAACAGTTTATGCTCCGACAGAGAAGGTTAAATAAAAGTGACTATTGTCAACGGGTGCAAATCCCAGTTCAGCAGAGTTGAACTTGCTGCTGTGGGTGAATCCACTGATCCCAGGGATTTCATTGGAATGAACTGATTTTTACCATTTTAGATTCAGAACAAACACAGGACTTTCACTCAGCAGACCGGGGTTCGTGTCCCGTGTGAAACCAAAAGTTAACATTGAGTTATTAAAAGTTTGAAGTGTTTTGATCAGGATGAAAATGTTTTCCTGAATATGTAGAATTTTTTCTAGTAAGAAAGAATGAAGATGAAAACAAAATGAAAAATGAGGATCCCTAATCTTGATGTGCTAGTTAATTACTACTCAAATCTGTCTTATGCTCACATTATTTCATAGTTTTGATGTTGATCACCTTCTGTATTCAGAATCATGTGAAACTTGTTTTGAAAGATTTCAGTATCAATCTCCAGTTTACCATTTTCAGCTAGAATACGCTTCAGTTCCAATATTAGAAACATTACAAACATTAATTATTTTAACAAAAAAGTGTAACTACTAGCTAACTCTCCTGTGCAGTGAGTATATTATATTGTACTTGAACTTTTGACAGCATCAAGTCCGCTCCACAGACCACTTGTTCTTGAGCTGCTATACCTGGACTAGAAAAGGTGGTTTACTGGTTTATTTTCCTGCCACTGAAGGTCTATAAACCCATACTGAGCAGTTCCTTGCTTCCTTCCCACCTGCCTTCTTTCCTTCCACGGACATCATTAAGAACTGCTTTGACAGATGTGATTGACAGTGCTACAACCAATAAGAGTGGAGCTCTGAAGAGCCCCATGTGACAAGTCAGAAAAGTGTAGGCCTTTCTCAATACTGAGTACGTCAAGGTTGAACTAGTGTTCTTGGGAGTCCCAATGAAAGTTAAACTCAAGAGTCCAAACTTGGAACAACAGCATAATTACAAACCAACAAATCTGTACACCTGTCATTATCACTGTAATGTGTGTTTACAATAAGACTAAATCTACTATCATACAACACACTGCCTCTGTTATTTTCATGTATGAATGTTTCAATGAAGCGTGGTGAGATCTGAGTCAAAGGTACACAAAGGTAGTACTATTAAAAACATGAATCTTAATTTTACTATCAGACAATCCAATTTGGCAGCAACAAATAATACTCTGAGAGCTAAGTTTATCTTAGAATCTTAAAAATGTAATACCCATTGTTAAAAACGCTACAGAGACATCAGTGTAAAAGAAACAACAGTGACAGTGATCACTAAGTGATCGATAAGAAATGCATGATGGGATCTTCGTGTACCCCAAGTTTACACAAGTCAGCTGCCATAATGCCTTCAATAAAACGTGCGGAGCAAAAACACTTCCAGGTGGGGATTGCGGCAGAACTTGGGCCATGACTGATGCAATTTCACAAGTCCACAAGAACACGAGTACTGATAAGAATGCAGATAGAGAAAGGCCTGCAGTTCCTCAGGAGAGTGTGTGTGATCTGCAGTGTTACAGTAGTTCTTGCTTTTAAGTTGCCACCAATTATACTGCTATCATCCCCAAGGCAGAACACAGCAATAATCACTGTACCACCAACACACTCATACAGCTACAGTGGCAGCCACTCAGAATTGCCGCTCCCAGCCGAAGGCCTCTCGGCTGCCAGCCGACTGGGAACCAGTTCCAAGCCACTGGGAGTCTCCCTCCTTCCTACTGTTTCCTGACAGGGCGTGTCTAGAATCCACTGTAAACACACCATTTATTGAATTGCAGGGTGTCACCATGAGATGGCGCTTCCTTCACGAAAACCCATAAATACATATGCGCATATATGAGGGGAATTTAATTTCAGCCAAGTACCCTGCAGAGACCCTGCTGGGGTCAGCCATGGATCTGCCTGGGCTCTAGCATGGCCCAGTCGGCAGTTCTAGGTGGCTGGATCTGTACATACCACAGCTGATGAGTGTATACTCAGTGGTGTGTGTGTGTGTCTGTGTGTGTGTCTAAAAACCAATCATCTACCAAACTGACACCATCAACTGTCCTCACAACTCCTCCTCTCCTCTGGAGATAGAGGACAATAGGAGAAAGAGGAGACTGAGGAAGTAAAAGAAGAGAAAGATGAGGAAGTTGGGTCTCTGTAAATAATATTATAAAGAATCTGGGAGAAAAAGAGGAGTAGATGGAAACAAAGGAGTGTTAACACACCTCCTCTCGTCTCCTTGAGAAGAGATTTCGGTGCGAAGGGCGGATTCAGCTCGGTGACCCGGCCGAAAAGACCAGCCGGTGCTGAGCAGTAAAGCGTCACTCTCAGCCGAAAATAGACGAGTAGGGTAAATAATAGAGTCAGACACCACAGAAGAAGAGCTGGAAAACAGTCTGAATAAATGCTGAAAATTACACAGCAGTCTACCCGACGACAGATGATACCTGCTCACGCACAGCCTCATGTTTTTTCCATCACTCTGTCCATTTTCTTCAAGCTGCTCTGCATTTATATTGTTTCTGCTGCCTGAGTGATCTTTAGGGGAGTTTGGTTTCAGCTCTGAGGTTTCTATAGCAAAGAAATGTGATTTTCTGTATGTGTGTTATTAAAATAAAACAATGCACTAGAGAATTATAACTTGTACCAACAAGAAATGGACAAAACACAGGCTACTACGTTTCTACTGACGTTCAAAATATTTACAGACTCTGGACTTGGGCACAAAAACAAGTAGTTTTATGTGCTTTAACATGTATTGTTCTATAAATAAATCTCATTATTATGTTATTAATGTCATTAATATTATATGAATGTAAGAGAAAAGTCAGTTTAGACTACAATTATATTGCTATATTCAACTTTTTAATGGAGTTGGATCAAGCCGTTCAAACTAACAAAGTCTGTATAAAGTGATGATAATGTAGCTGTAAGTACACAGTGCTGCAGTGGACAAGAGACACTGGAAGACAGCAAGGTTACTGCACAACTACGCACCAACAACAATACGCACTAATTGAGAGTAACACTTATATTTGATTTTGTCTGTGACATGAAGTATGAGTTTTCGTCTTGACACCATTTTTGTTTTGTTTCCTTTAGATTTAGAGCATTCTAGCATTCAGGCAAGAATATGAAGTCATTGGTAACACACAGGTAGATCAGCTTATGATCAGCTGATCTACCTGAGTGCTGACTATACACCTGTTCACATCACAGAGCAGTCCATGAAAACAACTGGTTGCATACATCTAATCTGCTGCTGCTGTATGCTGCTGTGACGGCTTGGAGCTTCTGCCGCTGCTAACTGCTTAACGTTAACACCACAGTCTGTATATAAAGACGGACGACATGACAGCTCCCCAAAAGTGAAGCCAAAACATCTGGATTGCCCCCTGGTGGCGGGCTGCAGTATAGGTCATAAACCCCGCCCTCCATGTTAGTGGATGGGACATGGGCCAAACTAAAACCTAAAAACTAAAAACTCAAAAATACATTTTTCCCAAAGATGGTTTCTGCCAGTTTAGGTAGTTCTTATCACGCTGATGTTTGTTCAGTTGTTCATTTTTCAGATAAGTCTGGTTCTAATTAGTTATTTGATGCTGTAAAAAGGGGGTTCACGTCATGATTGACAGCTGAGCCCGGCTCGCAATTGAGTTGGCCAGGTGTGTGGGCGGGACCTCGGTACCGCGGCTCCACCCCCAATCACTACTGCACAGACTCTGGCTCCAAATGACGTCACCAGCGCAAGATGGCAGCTCCCGTAGCCGGATATTTTGGCTTCATTTAGTACAGCGGGAGGAAGTGGAGACGCGTCGGCCATCTTTATATACAGGCTATGGTTAACACCTTCTGCTTCTGTTGACTGCTATGCTGCTGTCTACTGCTGTTTCTGATGTTGTATGCTGTTGCCATTGCCAGCAGTAACTGCTGATGCTGCCAACTGCTATTGATGCTGATATCTTTTACTGATGCTGCTAACTTGGAGGTTGCTGCCACCCCAGATTTGACTATTTAGTCTATTTATCTGAATGCTGTTGCTGTATGCTACTGCTTCTGCTAACTGATAGCAGGTATTACAAATATAGACAGCAGGGTCTCATTATTTTCTGTTGTTCAAATCAAACAAGAAAAATCCAAGTTAAACTTTCCCCACACTGCAAGAGCTTAAATATACCACTACATATCTGTAGTATGAATGCTGCATACATTAAAGAGGACTTCTGATATGTAGAACAGATGCAGACTAAATCTCTCTCTCTCCTTATCATTTTGCCTATAAATATTCTCCATATCCCTCTATCTCTTTTAACCTCGTTCACTCGCTTCAGCTTCACTCTGCTTCACATTCATACCGCCTCTCTCGCTCTCTTTCTCTCTCTCTCTGCACTCAATTTCAGGGCTCATTTCAGCCAGCTGCCGTTAAAAATGCCTGTACTACACACACACACACACACACACACACACACCTCTGCCCTCTAGTTTTAAATTCCTCTAAAATGGATATTTATTCCTGTAAATCTCCAACACTGTGGGTGAGTGAGTAAAATCTCTAAAATGTTGTGTGAGTGTGTGTGTGTGTGTATACTGTGTGACCTAACTGACCTGAAGGTGGAAACTGACTTTAATGGATGAAAGTTGAATAAAGGCACGTAGACCCACAGAAAAAAGCAGATACGAGAGGTCGAACAGAATACACTACAACCCAACCCCCCCGAACGTGTCTGCTAACAGGTGTTTTGGAGTTTTGACTTTTTATAGAACTTGGCTAGCAGTTTTCCCCGGATTCCAGGCTGAACACATCCTGGATCTCTCTCTGCACTGGACGCACAGTGATGAAACTGACAAACCGTGCTCATCACTCAGTATGACTCCACCTGGTGCTGCCTCCTTGTTTGCGGTAAGCAGAGAGCAAACAGTTTTGTGGTCACAGTGATAATGTTGGTTTTGAAAGGTTAAATGCCAACAAACATAGATTGAAGCAGAATATTTCGTTAGATAAAAACGTGTTGTGAATTTTGGAAATAATGACATCTATCTTTTTTCAATAAATTTGGACTTTTGGACTTTCCAACGCTCTGGAGTTATTGGAAATGTTCGGATCACGTGGAAACTGTTCAGCCTTGACGTTACGCGCTGGCATCCTCCGTCAGCTGTGCCGGTGACACTAGCAAAACGTTTTGAGAGCGAATTGCCCCACAATTTGAATCCATTTTTACTATATATTTTATTTTGTTGGCAACTGTTGTATTGTTCCTTTACTGTCCCGGAGGCACTGTGAGACATGGAATGTGTGTGTTTTCTAATTTGCTGTGAGAGCTCTGTGTGTGTGTAGTTTTAAAGCTGCCCATGACAGTGTGTGTCTGTGTTTGCAGTAATTTACTGTGAAAGCTGTGAGTGTGTGTGTGTATACATTAATTTACCCTGAAAGCTGTGTGCGCTGTGGGTGTTGTGCACTGACAGTTACACACTGTGAAAGCTGTGTGTGTGTGTGTGTGTGTGTACTTTTCAGTAAAAGCTCTGTGTTGCAGTGCAGTAATTCTAGGTGTCTTTCCGTGCAACGCAACATTCTCTGTATCTGGAGCCCTGATGTTATTACTGTGAAAGCAGGAAACACAGGTCACAAACTGAACCTTGAGACCGCCATCAGGGCCGAAAACCCAAACACACACTGAAGTGACCTTCGAGAGCTGACCTAACAGCCTGATCAGCCTGTAATAATCAGTAGTTCTGAGTAATAATTCAGGCTCTGAGTGTAGCTACTTAAACCTTAATAGTGTTGTTCACAAACTACTTCTACTTCCTTTAAAACAGCCCTATGCTGACATTCACCACAACATAACACACCGAAAGTCCAACATACCAGACTCCAGTGCACAGTGCAGAGGCAAAATGTAGCGTAGGAATGTCGAAAACAGAACTCTCCAGATGTCAGGCAGATGTACAGTCACAAAAAGACAGAGATCCTGACCACGAAAGGCCTCCTCTATTGAAGAGACCTGTCTCACATATTTGCTGTTGCAAATTAAGAGTATATAGATTTTTAGCAAAATGTTCATAGTGAACAAATCTGCAAAGCATTTCAAATTGTAACAATTAGTTTTCCTACAATTTACACTTGTGACAACTAAAGCAAGATGAACATTTTTATGGTTAAGACAACTCGGGGTGAAGGTTCAGAAAGATGGTGGTCTTGGTTAAATACTGACAAAGTCAGCAGTGACTTGAAGTACGAGACAGGTTGTGTGTACTTGTTCCATATTTAAAGGTGGGGTATGCGATTCTTTTTGTCAAATTCAGCGAATATCTCCTCACAGTCCGCTAGCTGTCTGTTCAACTCAACTCGCTTTATTTATATTGCACCTTTCATAAAAACATGTAGCAAAGCGCTTTGCATAGTAAAATTACACAAAACAAACAAAAAAAAAACTAAAAAAAGAAAAAACGTTTGTAAGACTAACATTTCCAACAATGAAACAAAGTGTTAAAAGTCAATACAAAGAACTCAATAGAATAAAAAAAAAACTACTTTACTCCAAACTAAAATTAAAAAGCCAGGTCTTTAATTTCCTTTTAAAAATACGGAGAGAGGTTGCCTTCTGATATCTAGCTCGTTTTCAGGTTGCATCACAGACAGCTGTCATCTCATTGAACTGAATGAATCTGAATGCAATGGCGAGCGGAATATCCGAGCGGCATGCATTACCCAAGGTAGCCCCGCTACATGGTTCAACATCGTCCTTCTCTCCACTGGTCAACTGAGGCCAAAGTCATTCTGCCTCTGATCTTAGGGACTACTGCCGGGATCAAAACCACAATATTTTTCTTTCAAGATGGTCACCGTGTCAAATTAGGTGATCAGCTATTCTGACCCAAAGTGAAGCTAAAAGTTTGCACTTAGCTCAGGTCATTAAAATGAATGGGATCAGGAAATCTCATGAGAATGTAGCCAGTAGATGTGTTCTGCACTAACGAGTGAATAACTGTGTTATTGTGTTAGCTTTATCTCACTTCCTCTCATGCTTTTGCCTCAGACTCTCTTTATCTCAGCTTTCTAGCAGATGTGAAGCCTTCACCTCTTATCTCACTCTACATTTTAATGCCTCATGTTTTGAACCATTTTACTACAAAATCATGGACTGACAACACAAGATAAAAATGAAACAGCAGGGAGTTTGAATTCTTGGTTGATTTGATCAAACTTTTACAGGAATGTTAAATTTGTTTGGTGACACAGATACTATTTCATATTCTGTGTTGGATTTTGAGAAAAATTAAATGCATCATGTGTAGATTTGCCACCAACTGCGTGAGAGATGTATTTAACAATATCTTTTCATATAATACCATATAGTGAGTGCCTTTGGTGTGTAGGACACACGAGAAAGCAGCTAAAGAGCCTCCCATGTCCTTTAGATCTATTGTTTGGGAGCGCTGTGGTTTCTTGGTAAGGTACAGGAACGCCATCAACTGAATGCAACTATTTCCGTGCCTGTGCCCCACTATAAATAAGCACATTAAGGAATAGGAGCTGCAGTCGTCCAGGAATTATCCACTGCCCTGTACAAATGAGAACCAACTGCAGCAATTGAGGAATAATCCACTGACTTGTATAAACAAGCATGAGCTGCAGTCGTCTGGAGGTGTCCAGAAATGATCCACAAGATGCAGCCATGCAGGAATTATTTACTGAGCTGCAGGGATTACTCACTGCCCTGTATTAACCAGCCCGAGCTGCCGGTGTCCAGAAATTATCCACTGCCCTGTATAAATGAGCAAGGGCTATGATGGATGGCCCTCAGGAGCTACAGAGAGCTTCTGTAGGAGCATTCCTTTTGTTTTTCCTGCTGCACCCAAAAACACAGCAAACCATGACACTTACACGTCCAGCAGAGCTATGCACCAAAACGTGTCTTTGAGAGATTTTGTGTACCATTACGCCCCTAACACAAGCTATCTATACACTCTGCACAGCACAGACAATTCAATTCAATTTATTTATTTAGCGCCAATTCATAACAGAAGTTATCTAGTTGCACTTTTCCTACAGAGCAGGTCCAGACCGAACTCTTATATCTCGAATATTATTTACAGAGACCCAACAAATCCCACCACGAGCAAGCACTTGGCGACAGTGGCAAGGAACAACTTCCTTTAACAGGCAGAAACCTCGAGCAGAACCAGACTCAATGGGGGAGAGAGAGAGAGAGAGAGAGAGAGAGAGCGCATACAGCAGCACAATGCAAATTCCACATAGGTTAAAATAATAATGTAATGGCAGTGGTAATATTAATATTAATAAAAGAATACTAGGACTAATAATGATAATAATAGTAATAAGACTAATAATTGTAGCGTGGCTGTGGAGCAGGAGGCCCACAGTCATAACAAGACAGCTGTTCCTTTAAAGCACATACCTGGTGTTTTTAAGTGAAACACTGTGAAATGATTTTTCACGTTTCCTGGAGTTCTGCTTTTTTTTGAACAGCAGGATACATTCAGAGGACATATAGACACACAACTGTGGTTTCATTCACACACACACACACACTTCCTCTTTCTTCCTCCTCCTGCTGAGTGATGATGAAGGGGCTGATGGGAAGGTGTTTCATCACAAAGGGGATCAATGTTGGAAGTGACAACACACACCTATATAAACACACAACGACACGCGCACACGCAGCATGGTGACACATTTAGGCGTAGGCGGTGAGGTACAAACCTCCAACCTCTAACCAATCGATAGGCGAGGACACACACACACACACACACACACACACAGACTATATGGATGACCTTCCGCTTTCTCCAATCGATAAAGGCCAACATCGCAGAAACATCAGCGCTATGAGAGGAGAGAATAAATATTTTCGGCTTGTCTTCCATCTCTCCCTCTCTTCTTTGTGGGTTTTTTTGCGGAACAACAGAGATAGGTTTTTAAAGGTAGAGAGGAAGATTGATCTAATGAGAGATGAGGAGAGTGGGGTGGAAAGATGATTATCAAGGAAAGGTGGGGGTTGAGAAACGAAACTAAAGCAGTAAACCAAACCAAACTGTCAAAAAGAAATAATGGCCATAATCCCTTTCCTGATGTGCTTTAATGTGAAGTGTTGAGTTTCAATGACAGCAGCTTAACTGCCATCAAAATAACTGCAAAGTAATAGCGACAGTTCTAGTTTTTGATATTTGATGACTTCTCAGGACTAAAAACAATATGAGGAATCTTTCTCATCTTTCTATATTAGAGTTGTACAGATTAACTGATACATACTGTAAAATCAAAGCGGATGGAGTCTACATTTTATACATTCATATTTGTCTTTGTTAAGCACTTTTTACCTTCCTCACCCCACATGTACAGTATCTTTTTTAGCACAAAATCAGCTGTAAGTCTGGCTCCTCATTTTGTCAATTTAATAGGACAGAAAGCTGCCAGAAACCCAAAATATAAGAAAAATGAAACAGGCACCCGTTTACATGTAAAGTGATTTTATCCTCTTTCATTGAAAGTCTATGTATGCCAGTGTAAATCACTGAAATAAAACATTCTTTCAAAAAAGTGTTATGGTCTACATAAATGAGATAGAACACAATGAGAGAACGCCTCACATCAGCACTTTCAACTGAATTTCTCAGCTTGGTTGTAAAGTCATGTTAGTAAAAATAAAACATGTTCACCGTATTCGCCTCTTTAGGGACTGATACAAGGTTAGCCACTATTGTTTGTGTCACAGCATTTTTTTCTGATTCTGATCTATTTTATTAACAGTTTTATTAATAACAAGAACAGAGAAAAATATCAAATTCTAATCCCAGCTGAATCAAATCCTATCAGCTTTGAAACAGAGTTTGGTATTGCGGCGAGTTTCTGCGTATCGGATGGACTCTGTTCCATTCTATATACACACACACACACACACACATATATACAGTTAGCATGAAGCTCAAAGGCTGCTACGACTCTCTCTCTCTCTCTCTCTCTCTCTCTCTCTCTCGCTCTCTCGCTCTCTCGCTCTCTCTCTCTCTCCCTCTCCCTCTCCCTCTCTCTCTCTCTCTCTCTCTCTCTCTCTCTCTCTCTCTCTCTCTCTCTCTCTCTCTCTCTCTCTCTCTCTCTCTCTCTCTCTCTCTCTCTCTCTCTCTCTCTCTCTCTCTCTCTCTCTCTCTCTCTCTCTCTCTCTCTCTCTCTCTCTCTCTCTCTCTCTCTCTCTCTCTCTCTCTCTCTCTCTCTCTCTCTCTCTCTCTCTCTCTCTCTCTCTCTCTCTCTCTCTCTCTCTCCTCTCCTCTCTCTCTCTCTCTCTCTCTCTCTCTCTCTCTCTCTCTCTCTCCTCTCTCTCTCTCTCTCTCTCTCTCTCTCTCTCTCTCTCTCTCTCTCTCTCTCTCTCTCTCTCTCTCTCTCTCTCTCTCTCTCTCTCTCTCTCTCTCTCTCTCTCTCTCTCTCTCTCTCTCTCTCTCTCTCTCTCTCTCTCTCTCTCTCTCTCTCTCTCTCTCTCTCTCTCTCTCTCTCTCTCTCTCTCTCTCTCTCTCTCTCTCTCTCTCTCTCTCTCTCTCTCTCTCTCTCTCTCTCTCTCTCTCTCTCTCTCTCTCTCTCTCTCTCTCTCTCTCTCTCTCTCTCTCTCTCTCTCTCTCTCTCTCTCTCTCTCTCTCTCTCTCTCTCTCTCTCTCTCTCTCTCTCTCTCTCTCTCTCTCTCTCTCTCTCTCTCTCTCTCTCTCTCTCTCTCTCTCTCTCTCTCTCTCTCTCTCTCTCTCTCTCTCTCTCTCTCTCTCTCTCTCTCTCTCTCTCTCTCTCTCTCTCTCTCTCTCTCTCTCTCTCTCTCTCTCTCCCTCTCCTCTCTCTCTCTCTCTCTCTCTCTCTCTCTCTCTCTCTCTCTCTCTCCCTCTCCCTCTCTCTCTCTCTCTCTCTCTCTCTCTCTCCCTCTCTCTCGCCATATCAAACAGGTGTTATTGAGCTGAATTTCATTAAATCTCTCTCCAGGTGCTTTGAAGCCGTGTCTGGCTCGCCGTGGATTGAAATGACACTCAGCAGAGAGATCGCCGCCGTGTCTTGATTTGTTTTGTTGTTTTGGAGGCGAGGCAGAGCGTCAGACCGGCACCTGTCTGTCAGGAGGAAGAAGAGGTGGAGGCAAGAGAGAGGAAGAAGAAAAGGTAGACATGGAAGACAACGGGGAGGAGAATAAGGAGGTGAGAGAGAGGAGGAGGGGGAGGAGGAGGGGAGGAAGGAATACAGAAGATTAAGACAAGGTGAAGAAGACAGGAGGCGGAGGAAGAGGAAGAAAAAAAAGAGACTGAGGAGGAAAAATGCAGAGGAAAATAAGAGGGAGGAGGAGGAACGTTCTGTCTAATATTTTAAAGAACATGTCATCCAGACACTGATGCACTGACGTGTACTCAAACGATCTGTTCTGTTTATTTTGACCTACTTCCTGTTGTGGAAGTATGATTATTGTTTATTGCCAGGATTCTGCTTTTCCTTTATAATGTAATCACATCAGAGTGTAAATGATTACCCTTTAGTAAATATACTGTAGAGCAGAAACGTGCTGTGTAATCACAGTCAGGCTCCCACAAATGATTTCATCTTAAACATTCATGGGTTTTCATTTTAATTCCCAACTTAAATAAATAAATAAAAATTATTAAATATATACAATAATTAAAAAATAATGAACATTTATATGTACGTAGAGCTGCTCTAATCAATATTCTGTCATGTAAAAAGGGTAGTTGTAGTGAAGAGAATTATCACCTGAAGTGTTTTAGTGTCTTTCAGCTTATTGTTGTGACTGTACAGTCCACAACGCTGCTGTTTTAGTTCAGTCTCACCGCTCTCATCGCCGACCACGGCAGCCAGCTGCATGTAGCAAAAACATCAACACCAAACCAGCTCAAAGCTACGTTCATCAGGTGACTCCAAACCAACGCTAATGTTGCTCCGTGTCTGTATGTGCAGCAACAATCTGGCAGGGTTGGATTTGCAGCTTGTCGGAGAGCCCCCAAGTGGCCAAAAACAATGAATGCAGTGCAATGTTTAAACACTGCCAATAATTCCTTAATATGTAATGACTCAAGTACACATGGACAAAGTATCTGGAGGACAACTAGGTGTGTCAAAAAGTAACCCATTATCTGAATCCCCCAACCCCAGCCACACTCCCTTATTTAGCATTCAGAGGCAATATATCAACATATACTAAATGTTTTACTCACTCCAGTGTTGTTGTAAGCAGATATAAGGACATTTCTTCATTTTTTTTATGTATTGGAAACGTTCCTCCCAAGAAGAACAACAGCATCAACCTTTCAGCAAGTACCACAAAACAACATCTGTTCAGCTCAAGTGGCAGCGCCCTCTAGTGGCGTGGCAAAGGAGGGAGTCAGGTGAGGCACTGACAAATGATGAGGTCCTGCTGATGGGACCGAAGACAAATCAATAGATAGTTATACTGTGTGATCAAATATTTATTAACTGTTTATACCCCAGTTTTAAATGCTGTTATAAAGTATTACTTGTTTATATACTGCTTATAAATGCTAAATAGTGGGGTTAAAAGTGTTGCCAAATAAAGAATTAATGAAAGCTCCCAAATCCAACAGTTTGGGTGGACTGTGAACACTGCGTTCACAGGGTTTTTGTGTGTGTTTCAGTCAAATGGTCAGCACACACACACACACACACACACACACACACACACACACACACACATCTGGTCCTCAGAGGATAAAGAATGGGAGAGGAGAGGAGGCTACCGTCACCATGGCAACAGACAGAGACTCCCACACCCCCAGCCTCTACACACTCCTGTTGTAGAGTGGGGGTAGAGTAAAGTGTGTGTGTGTGTGTGGAGAGAGAGACAGATCCTGACCAAGTACAGGCTCAGAGAGCACAAAGTGGATCCAAACAGGAAGACACAGACAGAACAGGTGGTCGCTGTTGGACAGGTGAGGTGAGACAGAGACAGAGACGCTCTTCCTCCTACAATGTTCAACATTCAGTGAAATAAGCAACGTTTAATAACTCTGAGCTCAGATTTCAAAGAGCTCAACATTCAAAATCCTCCGAGGAGACGGAGGCAGGACACACACACACACACCTACACACACACACACACACCTACACACACACCTACCACACACACACACACACACGCACACCTACACACACACACACACACACACACACACACACACACACACACACACACACACACACACACACACACACACACACACACACACACACACACACCTACACACTACACACACACACACACTACACACTACACACACACACTACACACACACACACTACACACACACACACACACACACACACACACACCACACACACACACACACACACACACCTACACACACACACACCTACACACCTACACACACACACACACACACACACACATTCATAAAGAAATGTTTTCTTTAACTTGTATTTGTATTTTAACTGAAAGTCTACAATGTATTATATTATTATTTTAATATCACAGTTTCTGTTTTTATTTCACACATGTGAAGGCAACGTTAACATCTGCTTCCCTGCCGATAAGAGAGAGAGAGAGAGAGAGAGAGAGAGAGAGAGAGAGAGAGAGAGAGAGAGAGAGAGAGAGAGAGAGAGAGAGAGAGAGAGAGAGAGAGAGAGAGAGAGAGAGAGAGAGAGAGAGAGAGAGGAGAGAGAGAGAGAGAGAGAGGGAGAGAGAGAGAGAGAGAGAGAGAGAGAGAGAGAGAGAGAGAGAGAGAGAGAGAGAGAGAGAGAGAGAGAGAGAGAGAGAGAGAGAGAGAGAGAGAGAGAGAGAGAGAGAGAGAGAGAGAGAGAGAGAGAGAGAGCGAGAGAGAGGGAGAGAGAGGGAGAGGGAGCACAGGTGACGGAGTAAAAGCATTTATCTGTGTGTGTGTGTGTGTGTGTGTGTGTGTGTGTGTGTGTGTGTGTGTGATGGCTTTGCTAAGGTCAGACGCTCACTGTGGAATACAAATCTGTCATGGCTGACACACTTCCTCCTCTCTCTCTCTTACTCGCTCTGCCCTTCGCTTGACCCATCTCTTACTCTCTCTTTTCTCGTCTTCTGCCCGTCTCTCTCTCCATCTATCCATGCCCTCCCTCCCTCTTTTTCTCTTTCAGCATCCACAGAATCGTGCTGGGCAATATATTTTATCTCTTATCCTCTCTCTTCTATAACCCCCCCCCCATCCTGATCATCTCTCTGCAGACGTCACAATACTTCCATTAGAGGCATTGAAACAGAAGAAGAGAGCATGGAAAGAAAAGACAAAAGAGAAACAAAGAGAAAAAGAAATAAAGATTAAATAAAGATGTGAGCTACAACTTGAGCCCCTGTTTTTCAGCCTGTATCTGTTTCATGTAGTCAGACTGTCCCATTAGAGCAGCTCCTGTCTGCAGTGGACCCGTGGACGCACAGACAGCTGTCTCTGGATCACTGTGACACTGAAGGAGACTCACAATCAGGAGGATTCTCAGGAGAGCTCTGGAGTTATAGGGAGCGTCTTTATTCAGTGATTTTCAGCGTTTATGGACGTTTATTTGGACGGCCATCAGAGATATGATATCCTAGGAAAATGGAAGTAATGTAACGCTGAATTTAAAAATACGTGTATCATGCCGCTGTGTTCAGATTTGACTGAGATGTGACTCAGAGAGTCTTGTTTGCGACATGCTTCTAGCAGGCCTAATACGGAAATGATGACAGGATGACATTCACAACATCCACGCTTCATTTTAGGTTTAATGTTTAAGAGTAACGTCTGTGTCGAGCAACAGCTAAATCAATCAGAGCTGACTTTCTTAAACTTAACTTCCCCCCAGGAACATGAATTATTAAGGCAACAAGCTGAAAGCTGTAGACTGTTTACTGCACATGAAGTTTGGTTTTCATACTGAATTTCAAATGTAAAAGATTTCTTTGTGCCGTTTACAACGCTAACTTTTTGTGTTATGAGTATTTCTAAGATATAGCGCGGCTTACTTCAGAGAGTTCAGCATCGTCTTCAGCACGGGAAACAGAGTCCTGAACTGTTAATTCAGACAGCAGGTTGAGGGAATACATGCTGGTCTAGGAATGCGAGGCTGGTGTTCAGTCTTTTAGCGTTCTTTTGGGGAACATGTGTTCTAAAACAGCAAAATTGGCTTTTCTCATGAATAACCTTTAATAGGAAGAAGCACTTTTACAAAGCTAGACAAGTGACAATGGAAAAGGTAGCTCTTCCACAACCCAGAACTGACGCTTTAAAGAGAACTGTTCCGTACGGGGCGACCTCTGAGACTGTTCTCTCAAGAAGAACGACAGCATCGGCCGTTTTAGGACGTGTCCTACAACAACACCTGTTCACGTTCAAGGGACAAAGCTCTCAAGCAGCTGTAGTAATTATGGCCGGAGCAAAGGAGAAAATTAGGTGATGTTGTTATAGAGCGACAAAGACCACGTTGGGAGGCGGTCGGGGTGGATGGATGATCAGCAAACCATCAGACTGTTTGTTTCTCATTTCCAACCAACAGTCAACGTTGGTATCTTGGGCTCTAACCATGACCACGAGCGTTCCCTAACCTTAATTAAGTAGGTACACAAACCCTAACCTTAACAAAGTACTGACACTAAACTCAACCTAACCGTAACCAAAGTGCTGTCACATCATAAAGAGGATTTATTTTCCAACAGTGGTTTGAAACGGTTTTGGGAGGCACTGACCAATGATGTTATCATGCTGATAGGGGCGTCAGATCGGAAAGCACTTCTATGTGTCATTCTAGAGGGCATGAACAAACAACATATTTTGTCCTTTGATTTGGAGGCCTTGTTGCAACCTTTTATGCACTGAAAGTTCACGATGCTCACAACACGCAAGATGTTTTTACCAAAGACAACTGTTATTCAGTTTGCTTTAGCTAGCCGTTTGATAAAAGTCCATAATTTCATCATCAAACGACCTCATCAAGACGAACCAGAAGCTAGTGAAAATGAGAAAGGGGAGGCAGGTGTGGAGAGAGAGCGAGCAGTAAGGGGAGACCACCTGTGAATGCTTTCACAACAAAATCCCATCCCTCCACCAATAAATAACAAAGATCTCAAGTAGCCCTAGCAGCCTCTGCTGTGCCTGCTCTGCATGTTTTTCATGTAAAAAAAATCCTTTGATCTATATTTTTATTTCTAATAAATATTCTCCTAAAAAGATGCTGGAACTGACCATCATGTAAAGATAAGTGCTCTTGATAGTAAAGATGGAAACATTATAAATCATAACTTATTAGGTCTCTGTCAAGCAAACTAAACACGATTATAGGTTTAGTATATTGATAATGCAGCAATTTACTGTATATAGTATTTCTAATTTTTTGTCATACAACCACGATCATGAAAAGCACGACAACCAACCAGGTTTAAATCCTGATCCAACTTTCAGATCAGATCCAGCTTTCAGATCAGATCCAGACCAGGATTTAACTGAGACTGCACTGGACCGACAGCGAGAGAGGACTGAGGAGACTGTAACATGGAGAGAGAGAGATGGGGGTAATGTCTTACATATGAATACATTAACACACACACCATCAACCTCGCTCTACCTCTCTGTCTCTCTCACACAAGACAACACACACTGATTTATTGAAAATTAAACCACAATTAAATGACTGGTTAAAAATATTCTCATTAATTAAAAAAGAAAAATGAAATATAACTACAAAAGTAAAACAGGAAAATACAAATGCATGTCAATTTCTCCTCAAGGACATTTTCTGTTAGGGAGAGGGGCTTTTTGCGCTAATCAGCAGTGACTGATGTATCTGTCCCATCTACGGCATTTTTTGTCATCACAGAAGCTGTGGTAGCCTATGCTAGGAGCAGTTAGCCTCCTCTGTTTCACAACACTGAGCTCCAGCTTAACAAGACTCGGCTCATTCATCTAGTGAGCTAACTAGGCAGCAGGGTCATTTACAGATCTGCCAACTCTCACGCATTGACCGTCAGACTAGACAGAGCTCAGCGCAACAGCAACACTGTGAAAAACCAATGACCCGAGGTGAGTTCGAGGTGAGAACTACAAATCACCAATAACATCCGTTAACAACATATGTGAACAAAATTCATACGCTCCATATGCTTTGGAAGATGATTTGAGCTGGGGATGCTGCCACCGAATATGCATAAACTGTTACGTCACTTTATTCAACAACCATGACTGCCGTTCTCCAGCGTTAATTTAGCTCATTGGCACTCACCACTTACAACTTTTTAACCTACAAATTAACTTAACTGTCATTTTCAACATCCCCTCTTGCAGGAGCATGGGTTGTGCAGGCGTGTTTCTCTTTGGAGTGCAACAATTCAAACCCGAAACTTGGCAGACTGCAACAATGCAACACCACAGCGGACAAAGGGGAATGAGGACAAGAGCGTGTAGTTCACATTCACAGGCAGGGAGATGGACAGTAGAGGCTTTTTTTTTTTTTTAAAAAAATCTTTGAGTGGAGCGACATGATGTTGGGAAAGCTAAGCCTCCTCCAGTGTATTGCTACTGCCTCTTAAATTACAAAGTTCTCTTCCAGCGTTCATTTGTTGCAAATGCTGTCCGATTGAAGGACATTTTAATATTGTTAATTAAATAGTTGTTCAGGACAGAAATGTATTTGATTTGGTGTGTACTGAGCATGATTCAAATTTTAAGACTTAGGAGGTTTTTAAAACTGCAATACTCATTTTGTCTGCAATCCAGCAGGGGGTGCTACAGCACCCTGAGCACCCCACTTCCAACGCCTATATATAGCTCATACAGTACAGCTTCAAAAAAGTAACACTTAGCCAAGTACACTGTTGAGCTATGTAAACTATGTAATGCCCAGTTATAGGTTCAGTGGTTATGTTAAGTCTGTAAAGGAAGAACGGTTGCTTTGAACATGCTGCTTATCTGGTGGTTCCGTTGGATGAGCCAGGCAGGAAAGAATGTTGGTTCCGATTGGAGAAAACTGTGCTCTGCAGTCCGTTGTGCAGATGGAGGACCCAGTTGTGCCATCTGTGGTTCTCCTCAAAGTCAGTTCTTAAAGTAAGCTGGCAGACTGTGTGTGGCAGCTGTTGGCGCTAAACTTTGTTGCAGAAATCGTCACGCAGGCTCTTGCAGTGCTGTGGTAAGAAAGAGAGTTCGGTTCGGTGTTTCTGCTGCGAGCAGATTACACGGCGGTAACAGCTTTTGCTGAGCAGCAGTGCTGGAGACTAAGCCAGGAGGAAAGAGAGCTTGCTTACTCTCGGTTAGTGGTGAGCTAACCAGAAATCTTAAGACAAAGACAGACGCTTGTGTTGCGGCCTAATCCTTTATCCCTTCGTCGGTGGATCTCTGCCGAGCAGACCACGCCGAGGTTCAGAGAATCATCAGGTCTGGGCATAGAAAGAAGAGCGGAGAAAAGAGAGAGAACAGTGGCTGTGGGCCATTCATCTGTTTCTCACTTTAAATAGAGGAAAGTATTTTATCCTGTTTTATTTACCCTATAGATGTACTTTCTTTCTGTGTTTGCATATAGTACAGTATATTATATTCAACTCATTCAACAATCCATTGTGTTTCTATCTTAACGTAATAGTTTGCATGTACAATGTTAGGAGGTGTTAATCGTTTCTGCATATACAACTCTCAAAATTTAAGGACAATACATTATCTTGCATGGATTTGATGGATAGTTCTGACAGTTTAACTCTACTGACATCTAAACAGCCATGCAAATGAGAGCTTTATTGCAACAAATCATTAAGGCTAGTCTAATGATGCATTATGCATCATGCATTGGT